>NW_028259491.1:30000-33437 GCF_056163025.1 Triticum urartu | reverse complement strand
GCCCCATCGCATTATTGCAAATTCCAAAAATGCAATTTTCCATATTCCTAGTTACGTATTTACTTACGGCGACGAAGAATAAAACTATCGCTATATTTTTTCCTTTTCCTAGTTCTTCTTCCAAGCGCAGGATAACCCCAAGGGGTTGTGGGTTTTTTTCTACCAATGGGAGCTTTCCCTTCACCGCCCCCATGGGGGTGGTCCACAGGGTTCATAACTACCCCTCTTACTACGGGGCGTTTACCTAGCCAACACTTAGATCCGGCTCTACCCAAACTTTTTGGTTCACCCCAACATTACCCACTTGTCCGACTGTTGCTAAGCAGTTTTGGGATACTAAACGGACCTCCCCAGATGGTAATCTTAAAGTGGCCGATTTACCCTCTTTTGCAATGAGTTTCGCTACAGCACCTGCTGCTCTAGCTAATTGCCCAACCCCTTCCACGTGTGATTTCTATGTTATGCATGGCCGTGCCTAAGGGCATATCGGTTGAAGTAGATTCTTCTTTCTCTCAAAAAACCCCTTCCCAAACTGTACAAGCTTCTCCAAAGCATACGGCTTTCTAGATGTATATGACGATCTCTAGACAGATGGATCTTATATGAATCATATGATGAAGTACCACATGAGTGGATATATAGGAAAGGAATCCAAATCTGCCGAATCGCTCATGTTATGATCTTCTACATCCTAGGGTCTCTGCGTTCCGTCATCTGGCTTATGTTCTTCATGTAGCATTCAGATCGAATGACTCTATGAAATTACGTCGATACTTCCACATATTATGGGTAACGTAGGAGACATCCCTATTTTCCCCGGGGGTCTTAATTACCACTGCTTAGCTTTCAATTTGCCTCTGACCATCAAATTAAATGTGAATAACCCGTCCTCCTCTCTTTGAAACAAGGGGCGCTTCCGGTTCTGTGCGTGCTTCAAACAATTTTGTCTTCTCCATATACCATATCTCTAGAGCCAATAATTTTCTATGAGGAACTACTGAACTCAATCACTTGCTGCCGTTACTCAACAGTTTTCTGTTGAGGTCTATCCCGTAGAGGTAGTCAAATTGGATCAGTGATCGATTTCTAGGTTTCGTCGTAAACCTAATTGGTTACTTCCAATTACGTAAATCAATAGTTCAAACCGCACTCAAAGGTAGGCATTTCCCATTGATATAGGAACTTTTGTACCAGAAACAATAGTATCTCCAATTATAGCCCCTCTGGGATGTAAAATATATCTCTTCTCACCATCCCCATAGTGTATGAGACAAATGTATGCATTTCGATTAGGGTCGTATTCTATGGTTACGATTCTACCAGATATGTCTTTTTGATTCCGTCGAAAATCTATTTTACGGTATAGGCGCTTATGACCTCCCCCTCTATGCCTTGCGGTAATGATTCCTCTGGAATTACGACCTTTACCACAACGGTGCCGTCCATGGATCAAATTATTTCGTGGATTGGATTTCACTTGCCTGTCTACGGTTCCCTTGCGTGTGCTCGGGATAGGTGTTTTGTATAAATGTTTCGCCGTATTATTAAGTATTCTCCTTTAGTTTTTTTCTCTATCTAGAAGTGGAATAGAATAACCCGGTTGAAGGGTAATGATCATACGTCTGTAATGCATTGTATGGCCCAGAATAGGTCCTATTCTTCTACCTTTTCCAGGTAGTCGATGGCTATTCACAGCTACCACCTTAACACCAAAGAAGAGTTCGACCCAATGCTTTATTTCTGTCTTAGTGAATCCCGATTCGACATTAAAAGTATATTGATTCTTTCCCAATAAACGAAGACTTTTTTCTGTAAATACTGCGTATTTGATTCCATCCATAAATCGACTTTCCCTCCTATGCTCTGAGTTCCAGTATCGATAAGAATTCGAGTTCTTATTGTTCTTATGTTATGGTATGAATATACCATACCAATTCGTTATGTATGGATGATGGATGAGATTCCATGGATAGAGAGCCAGTTCCAATAGACTTATGGAATGTTCCCGTTCGTGTGCATCCAGCAGGAATTGAACCCGCAAATTTACCAATTATGAGTTGGGCGCTTTAACCATTCAGCCATGGATGCTTAACAGGGATCATCGTACATCGTAAATAACCAATTTTCATATAGAAAGACATATCATAGAAAAATGAAATCGAAAATATTCCGAGATGGCAAATATTCGGAGATGACTATGAAAACACCTCTCTGGATCCTCGAATTGAAAGAGAGATTGAGAGGGATCAAGAATCCTAATTCTCGCTATTTGGAATGGATCCAATTCTATTGAGTCTGACTCATAGTGATCATTTCTCTTTAGCAAAGAATGACCTGGTTATCAAAGGATTGAACAACCGGGATCCATTTACTTATGATACCTAGTTGGCATTGATAACAAGGATCTAATGAATTATGAGTTTAATAGATCCTCTTTAGCAGAAAGACGTATATTCCTTGCTCATTATCAGACAATCACTTATTCCCAAACCTCGTGTGGGACTAATCGTTTTCATTTACCATCTCATGGAAAACCCTTTTCGTTCCGCTTAGCCTATCGGGTATTTTAGTGATAGGTTCTGTAGGAACTGGACGATCCTATTTGGTCAAATACCTAACGAAAAATTACGATTTTCCTTTCATTAAGGTACGAGGGCTTCTTATTCCACAAGAACGAAAGCACCTTTTCATTCTTTCATATACTAGGGGTTTTTACTTGGAAAAGACAATGTTCCATACTAAAGGATTCGGGTCCATAACCACGAGTTCCAGTGCACTAGATCTTGTAGCACTTAGCAACGAAGCCCTATCCATTAGTATTCCACATAAGAAATCCATTCTAGAAAAAAATACAATTAGATTAGCTCTTCATAGACAAACTTGGGGTTTGCGAGCCAAGGTAAGATCGGCTCGGGATCATGGGACCCTTTTCTATCAGATAGGAGGGGCTCTTGTACAAAATAGACTTACTAAGTAATAACCCCATAGAATCTATCTATATAAAGATAAAGAGGCAATCGTGTCAGGAAGCGGGTTTTTCTTTGGCCAAAAGGTACTTCGAAACTTGGAACGAGCATGAAGAGATTAACGAGACTTCTTTCTCTTTTGAGTTTTTCTGGCGGACCTGCCGCGCAAGATCTTTGGTCTTCCCCTGGAACCGATGAAAAAAAGTGGATCGCTTCTTATGTACTCGCTCAGAATGATTCTTCTCTATCTATAGTTCATGGCCTATTAGAAGTAGAAGGTGCTCTGGTGCAATCCTTACCGACAGAAAAGATTGCAGTCAGGTTGATAATAGTCGAGTGACATTACTTCGTCGGTCCGAACTAAGGAATCTGTTAGAAATGTTTTGAAATGGATATTGTTCTCTCTTTGATCAGGGATTGCTATATGAAAAGAAGTGGAGTTTGAAAAAGGGAACGGAATGCTCAAACCGG
>NW_028259491.1:0-12500 GCF_056163025.1 Triticum urartu | reverse complement strand
CACAGAGGAATGGAAAAAATCGCGGAAAACCGAACTATTATACAATACTTACCTTATGTACAAGGTGGGATTATTTAGCTACTATGTTTACAGAAGCAATAACAGTAAATGCACCAGAATTCTTGGAGAATATTCAAATACCACAAAGAGCCAGCTATATTAGGGTAATTATGTTAGAATTAAGCCGGATAGCTTCTCACTTGCTATGGCTTGGACCTTTTATGGCGGATCTCGGCGCACAGACTCCTTTTTTCTATATTTTTAGAGAGAGAGAATTAATATATGATCTATTTGAAGCTGCTACAGGTATGCGAATGATGCACAATTACTTTCGCATCGAGGAGTAGCCGCCGATCTACCTATGGATGGATCGATAAATGTTTAGATTTCTGTGATTATTTTTTACGCGGAGTTGTTGAATATCAACAACTTATTACACAGAATCCAATTTTTTTAGAGCGAGTTGAAGGAGTAGGTTTTATTAGCGGAGAAGAAGCAGTAAATTGGGGCTTATCGGACCGATGTTACGAGCTTCTGGAATACAATGGGATCTTCGTAAAGTAGATCCTTATGAGTCTTACAACCAATTTGATTGGAAAGTCCAATGGCAAAAAGAAGGGGATTCGTTAGCTCGCTATTTAGTACGAATTGGTGAAATGAGGGAATCCATCAAAATAATTCAACAAGCTGTAGAAAAAATTCCTGGAGGACCTTATGAAAATTTAGAAGTCCGACGCTTTAAGAAAGAAAATAATTCTGAATGGAATGATTTTGAGTATAAATTTCTTGGTAAAAAACCTTCGCCCAATTTTGAATTGTCAAGACAAGAGCTTTATGTAAGAGTAGAAGCCCCAAAAGGTGAATTAGGGATTTATCTAGTAGGAGATGATAGCCTTTTCCCTGGAGATGGAAAATCCGTCCACCCGGGTTTATTAATTTGCAAATTCTTCCTCAGCTAGTTAAAAAAATGAAATTGGCTGATATCATGACGATATTAGGTAGTATAGATATCATTATGGGGGAAGTTGATCGTGAAATGATAATAGATAGGGTAGAGGTAGAAACTATCAATTCTTTTTCGAAATTGGAATTATTAAAAGAAGTCTATGGACTGATATCGATTCTACCCATTTTGACCCTCCTTTTGGGAATAACAATAGAGGTACTCGTAATTGTGTGGTTAGAAAGAGAAATATCTGCGTCGATACAACAACGTATTGGTCCTGAATATGCTGGCCCCCTGGGCCTGCTTCAAGCTATAGCAGATGGGACTAAGCTACTTTTAAAGAAGATATTCTGCCATCCCGAGGAGATATTTCTTTATTTAGCATTGGACCCTCTATAGCAGTCATATCAGTTTTATTAAGTTTTTTAGTTATCCCTTTGGGATATCATTTTGTTTTTTTAGCCGATCTTAGTATTGGTGTTTTTTTATGGATTGCCATTTCAAGTATAGCTCCTATTGGTCTTCTTATGGCAGGATATAGCTCAAATAATAAATATTCTTTTTCAGGCGGTCTACGAGCTGCTGCTCAATCCATTAGTTATGAAATACCATTAACTTTTTGTGTGCTAGCAATATCTCTACGTGTGATTCGTTAAAATAGATCTTTTTCCTATAAAATCCATTAACTATTTATATTCCTTTTCTTATTTAGTATTTGGGTTGGTAAGTTAAACTAGATAGCTATATGAGTGAAACAAAACAGCTTATAAATTTGTAGTAAAAAGAAAAAATCTCATTTCCTACGTACAAGAAAAAAGTGGAAGTAAACATAAGCAGTGTAAACTCTTTATCCCAAGGTTGATATTTTTTAATTAGTCATCATATCTTGAAGCGGCCAAGAATAAAGGATTCACGATATGGAATTCCATTACTAGAATACTCCTAGTTATTACTATAACTTAATAATCCATAAGAAGAATCCACCAAAAGTTAGTGAAGGGTTAGGAACACTAAAGTACATAAAGGATTAGTAATGGAAAATCTAAAACATTAGAGATTTTTGCCCATAAAAGGAATCATAATAAGGACTTGCAATTTGTAGAAATTATCAAGTAGTACTTTCTTCGGATTCCGATCCAGAGTATGTTCCCATTCACTTGTTAAGGAAATGGCTATCAAGAACGAATTAACCCTTTATCCATTTTTTCTTTTTAAATACCCCCTCCCTGGGGAAAGAAGAATAGTAAAAAAGATATGGAGTGCACTAGAAAAAATTTTCATTATTTCCTTCCTCTATCCATATTCATGCAGAATTGCTCATGAACTAATACCCAACTCTTTCCATTTATTAATTGAATTCCTATAACAAGTAACAAGTGTTTTATTCCAAGATTAAGTTATTACTGAACAAAGAAAAATTTTCATTATATTATAAAGGATGAGATCAATTCGGAAGCGCTTTTTCTTATTCTAGCAGACGGAATTCCTTTGGTCTAATTTAGGACTTTCAAATCTATTTTATTTTATCTAATTCTATCTACGCCCCGGGGCTAGGAACAAAACAGTCCTTTCCTTTTTCTGATCATAGAGAAGCCGTATGAAGCTAAGGTTTCATGTACGGTTTTGAAATAGCGGTGGGAACTGTGATGTTATCACCGACTATGATTATCTAACAGTTCAAGTACAGTTGATATAGTTGAAGCACAGTCAAAATACGGTTTTTTTGGATGGAATATTTGGCGTCAGCCTATAGGTTTTCTGGTTTTTTTAATTTCTTCTTTGGCAGAATGTGAAAGATTACCCTTTGATTTACCAGAAGCGGAGGAAGAATTAGTAGCAGGTTACCAAACTGAATATTCCGGTATCAAATATGGTTTATTTTATCTTGTTTCTTACCTAAATTTATTAGTTTCTTCTTTATTTGTAACAGTTCTCTACTTGGGCGGGTGGAATTTATCTATTCCCTATATATCCTTTTTTGATTTTTTCCAAATGAATAAAGCAGTTGGAATTTTGGAAATGACAATGGTATATTTATTACATTAACTAAAGCTTATTTATTTCTCTTCATTTCTATCACAATAAGATGGACTTTACCGAGGATGAGAATGGATCAGTTATTAAATCTTGGATGGAAATTTCTTTTACCTATTTCCCTGGGCAATCTCTTATTAACAACCTCTTCTCAACTTGTTTCACTATAAATAAGATAATACAATAATAGTAAGAATATTTTCAACACAAAAGCTCTCTCAAACAAGAGAAAGAAACATATCTTTTTCATAGATATTTAGAATGAATATGTTCCCTATGGTAACTGGGTTCATGAGTTATGGTCAACAAACAATACGTGCTACAAGGTACATAGGTCAAAGTTTCATAACTACCTTATCCCACACAAATCGTTTACCTATAACGATTCACTACCCTTATGAAAAATCAATTACACCAGAGCGTTTCCGAGGGCGAATCCACTTTGAATTTGATAAATGTATTGCTTGTGAAGTATGTGTTCGCGTATGTCCGATAGATTTACCCGTTGTGGATTGGAGATTTGAAAAGGATATTAAAAGAAAACAATTGCTTAATTATAGTATTGATTTCGGAGTTTGTATATTTTGTGGCAATTGTGTTGAGTACTGTCCAACAAGCTGTTTATCAATGACTGAAGAATATGAACTTTCTACCTATGATCGTCATGAATTGAATTACAATCAAATTGCTTTAAGTCGGTTACCAATCTCCATAATGGGAGATTACACAATTCAAACAATTAGGAATTCGTCTGAAAGTAAAATAAACAAAGAAAAATCTTCGAATTCAAGAACGATTACTGATTACTAAACTTTGATTTTGTCTTTCTGTTATAAAAATCTAATAATTCTTTATTAAACTTTAAAATTAAACTATAAAGAAAAACGAAAAACTACTGCTTATTGGAAATTATTTCTTATTTTAAATCAGACTAGATTTTCGTGATATAATATAATTTATAACTATAAGTTTATACACAAAAAAATACCCTAATCCTTTTTTCCTTCCTTGAATCCTTTAGTTTTAGTCAGTTCATGAAAAATTTTATACTATTAATTTCTTTTTATCCATAATGGATTTACCTGGACCAATACATGAGATTCTTATGCTATTTGGGGGATTTGTTCTTCTACTAGGGGGTCTAGGAGTAGTATTACTTACCACCCCATTTATTCTGCCTTTTCGCTGGGATTAGTTCTTGTTTGTATATCCTTATTCTATTTTTTATTAAATTCCTACTTTGTAGCTGTCGCACAACTTCTTATTTATGTGGGAGCCATAAATGTCTTGATCATATTCGCTGTAATGTTCGTAAATGGCTCAGAATGGTCTAAAGATAAGAATTATTGGACTATTGGAGATGGGTTCACTTCACTCGTTTGTATAACTATTGTTTTTTCACTAATGACTACTATCCCAGATACGTCGTGGTATGGAATTCTTTGGACTACAAGATCAAACCAAATAGTAGAACAGGGTCTCATAAATAATGTTCAACAAATTGGAATTCATTTAGCAACCGATTTTTATCTTCCGTTTGAACTCATTTCCATAATTCTTCTAGTTTCTTTAATAGGTGCAATTACTATGGCTCGGCAATAAGAAAACTTAGAAAAGTACAAATTATAAGAATTGCAAATCTAAAATAAATAACTAAAGAATCACAATTTTGATTTAGTAAAATCCATCTACTGCCAACAAATACCTCCTTTTTTTTTTTTTTTTTTTCTTTTGTTGTGTAATTGTTCTATTGTAATTAATTGAATCGGTTCAATTCTTGCCCTCATATTGAAATGAATCGAGATTGATAAGGAGTTAGTTAATGATGTTTGAGCATGTACTTTTTTTGAGTGTCTATTTATTTTCGATTGGTATCTATGGATTGATCACAAGCCGAAACATGGTTAGAGCTCTAATATGTCTTGAACTTATACTGAATTCAATTAATCTAAATCTCGTAACATTTTCTGATCTATTTGATAGTCGCCAATTAAAAGGAGATATTTTCGCAATTTTTGTTATAGCCCTTGCAGCTGCTGAAGCCGCTATTGGACTATCCATTCTTTCTTCCATCCATCGTAATAGGAAATCCACTCGTATCAATCAATCTAATTTATTGAATAATTAGACTTTTGAATAATTAGACATAGAATCCTCTAAACAAAGGCGCACATATTAAAATAAATAGAAATCAATACTATTTTCTTAGTATTATTTGAGAATATCCATTTTTTTTAGTAGATTATTGCATAGTATTCTTTTTCACTTAAATGAATTTTTGTATTTGTAATTCATTGATATTGCAATTTGAATATTGCAATAATTTATATTGAAAAGACGATAGCCAATTTATTGGCTAATTCGAATTCGTCTGTACAATTCGTAAAATTCTTTCTTATTTCTTATTTATTGTTGAAATCCAAAATTAAAGTCTCTTGGCTCTCTTCACGCTTTCTCACAAACAGATTAAAAAATAGATTTTTTTTTTTGAAGTTTGGATAAACCATTGCTTCGTCTGGTGTCTACAATACATATGACTCATTATAGTACTAATTTCATTTTTACCAGATCGAAAAATTTTATGTTGAAAAGAAAAATTTATAGATCCAATGTCACATTCCGTAAAAATTTACGATACATGTATAGGATGCACTCAATGTGTACGAGCTTGTCCAACAGATGTATTAGAAATGATACCCTGGGATGGATGTAAAGCCAAGCAAATTGCTTCCGCGCCGAGAACCGAAGATTGTGTGGGTTGTAAGAGATGTGAATCTGCCTGCCCGACAGATTTTTTAAGTGTCCGCGTTTATTTAGGGCCTGAAACAACACGTAGCATGGCTCTATCTTATTGATACGTTACAAAAACTTCACTCGAATCGTCTGATTCCTCTTTACCGAAGAAGCCTGTGCTCGAAATAATCGAGCACGGGCTTTTCTGGTCAAAACGTATCTTGTCTTTATCACTTTATCATGAGTTATTTTCCTTGGTTAACAATACTTGTTGTTTTGCCGATATTTGCAGGTTCATTAATTTTCTTTTTACCTCATAAGGGAAACAAAGTCGTTAGGTGGTATACTATATCTATTTGTTTATTAGAATTCCTTCTAATGACTTATGCGTTCTGTTATCATTTCCAACTGGAGGATCCCTTAATCCAATTAAAGGAGGATTATAAATGGATAGATGTCTTCGATTTCCACTGGAGATTGGGAATCGATGGACTTTCATTAGGATCTATTTTATTGACAGGATTTATCACTACTTTAGCTACTTTAGCAGCTTGGCCAATTACACGGAATTCGCGATTATTCTATTTCCTGATGCTCGCAATGTATAGTGGTCAAATAGGATTATTTTCTTCGCGAGACCTTTTACTTTTTTTTATCTTTTTTTTATCATGTGGGAGTTAGAATTAATTCCTGTTTACTTACTTTTATCCATGTGGGGGGGGAAGAGGCGTCTATATTCAGCTACAAAGTTTATTTTGTATACTGCAGGCGGTTCCATTTTTTTCTTAATCGGAGTTCTGGGTATGGGCTTATATGGTTCCAACGAACCAGGATTAGATTTGGAAAGATTAATTAATCAATCATACCCTGCAACCTTGGAAATACTTTTATATTTTGGCTTCCTTATTGCTTATGCTGTCAAATTGCCGATTATACCCCTACATACGTGGTTACCAGATACCCATGGGGAAGCACATTATAGTACATGTATGCTTTTAGCGGGAATATTATTAAAGATGGGAGCATATGGATTGATTCGGATCAACATGGAATTGTTACCTCATGCTCATTATCTATTTTCGCCCTGGTTAGTAATAATAGGAGCGATCCAAATAATCTATGCAGCTTCAACTTCTCTTGGTCAACGAAATTTCAAAAAAAGAATAGCTTATTCCTCTGTATCTCACATGGGTTTCATAATTATAGGAATTGGTTCCATAACCAACATTGGACTCAATGGAGCTATTTTACAAATATTATCCCATGGATTTATTGGTGCTACACTTTTTTTCTTGGCAGGAACCGCTTCTGATAGAATGCGTCTTGTTTATCTCGAAGAACTGGGGGGAATATCTATCCCAATGCCTAAAATTTTTACCATGTTTAGTAGCTTTTCAATGGCTTCTCTTGCCTTACCAGGAATGAGTGGTTTTGTCGCAGAATTAGTAGTATTTTTTGGACTAATTACTAGTCCAAAATTTCTGTTAATGCCAAAAACACTAATTACTTTTGTAATGGCAATTGGAATGATATTAACTCCTATTTATTTATTATCTATGTTACGCCAGATGTTCTATGGATACAAGCTATTTAATGTTCCAAACGCAAATTTTGTGGATTCTGGACCACGAGAACTCTTTATTTTAATCTGTATCTTTTTACCAGTAATAGGAATTGGTATTTATCCAGATTTTGTTCTCTCCCTATCCGTTGACAGGGTAGAGGCTCTCTTATCCAATTATTATCCTAAATAGGTTTGCTTTTTTTTACTCGTCTGCTCTATTAATGCAGAAATAAGTAAAAAAGTATATAATGCAGAAATAAGTAAAAAAGTATAATTAGATCTATCTCGAATTTTTGAGAACCCTTTGATAAGGCGTTCAAGGGGTTCTCAAATAAAACATAAAAGTAAAAACCTTCATTTCATGAAGGTTTTATTTTATGTAATCATTTAGGTGTTAATGTAAACGAACCATAACTATGTAAGCCTATTCCTAATAGATTTATACCAAAATAACAAATCCAAATTATAAGAAATCCTATCAAAGCTATAAGTGCAGAATTCGTACCCTTCCAATTTGGATTTGTTCTACTATGTAAATAAATTGCGAATATGGTCCAAGTAATAAATGCCCAAGTTTCCTTAGGATCCCAATTCCAATAGGATCCCCAGGCCTCATTAGCCCATACTGCTCCACAAAGAATACCTACGGTTAAAAGGGTAAATCCTAGGCTAATGACACGATAACTCCAAGAATCCAAACGCTCCGTTAATTGATATTTGTAATAATTTGGAAATGAAGGGACAGAGGTTCTTTTTAAAGCACTTCTTTTTGCATAAAAATATTTAATATCACTAAAGAAAAATGTTTTATTTAAAACATTTTTTTTCTTTTTAGAAAAGAAATGGAAATTATTTCGAAATCTAATGATTAGAATAGCGGCAGATAATAAGGATCCGCACAAAAGAGTTGCATAGCTTAATAACATCATACTGACATGCATCATTAACCACTGAGATTGTAGAGCAGGTACTAGTATCGTGGATTGATGCATTTCAGTTAAAAGACCCGATGTGGCAAAGCCTTGCGTTAAAATAGTACTTGGCGTAGTTATTGTGCTTAAATCATTTTTAGAGTTCTGTATTTTAGGAATGGTATGAAGAATATACAGGGCCCATGAAAGGAAGATCAATGACTCATATAAATTACTTAATGGAAAATGTCCCGAGGAAGCCCAACGAGAAACTAAGAATCCTGTTATAGAGAAAAAAGTAACTATCATTCCTTTTTCTGACGAATCGCGTAATCCTCCAAGTTCACGAACTAATAAGGTTATAAAATGAATCGTAATCACAATTGAAATCGTTGAGAAAGAGATATGAGTTAGTATATGTTCTAAAGTTGCAAATAGCATAAGGGGAAGGTCCCATTACAAAATTGTAAATTTCGAATTGATTTCTAATCTATTGTATTCTTTTTCAAGAATGCCGCCACTCGGATTCGAACCGAGATGCTTGAGCACTGCTTCCTAAGAGCAGCGTGTCTACCAATTTCACCATGGCGGCTAACTTCAAATAATAGGTAACTTAAAAGAATAATAGCTATTATCTTGGGAATCGTCGATATTGGGAAAGTCCATAAAATTTAGGAACATTAGAGTTTTCATTAAAATAGACTTCGTTTGGTAGTATCGTTTCCATTTTTTTTTTTTACAATAAACTCTTGCTTTGCCCAATAGAAACACAAACACTGCTTGAAAGAGTTGGAACTTCTTTTTTCTAACTTGCAATTATAGAACTAATTTTTTCTAATTAATTTCCCCTTTACATTTTGAAAATTCTTTCAATACAATGAAAAAAATCCAAAAGGGTTTCTATTTAATGATGAAATTAAAATAAAATGGATAAATAGAAAAGGCTTTTTGGATTTTTTAAAAATTTCTAGAATGAAAGTCTTTATGCTCTTATTAATAAGATTTACTAACCTTATGATTTTGGAGAAGATAGGTGGAAGTTGTAAGTCCTATTGTAAGAATACTCCACTTTTCATAATTTTCCTAATAGAATATGAGGATTCTATTAGGAAAATTATGAAAAGTTCATTGATAGGAAAAGAATACTTAGCACACAGTATACCAAACAAAACTTTTTTTTCTTGTATATATAAGATAAGAGGGGTTTTTTGTTCTAAGAATATTGTACCGAGTAATTCGACACATAAAAGTACATTCAAAGAAGAATCCAAATTATTAAATAATTGGAATTCTTTTTTGATAAGTCAATTCATATTATTCCAAAATCTTATTATTTGTTTGTTGCCCAGAAAAACCCTTTGGTTTTGGATGCTCATTACCGCTCGAAAATGATCTTGATTTTACTAAAGAATAAGATTGTACTATGGAAAAATAAGTCTTTTTCTTCCAAATATTTTTACGAATACGCTTTTTTGACATTGAAGTACGTTTTTTTGGAACTGCCATTCAAAAAGGAAATTACTTTTTTCTAGTTGTATGTGAAAGACATCTATTGCTGCAAATCAATCCTTCTTTCTTCTTTTTATTAGTATTTATACTTAGATACTGAAAGATACTTAAATTTTGAATTATTTTTTACTTCATTTTGTCTAATGCGGATAAGACAACAAGAATTTTTTAACATTTTTTCTTTATATATTTTATACTTTTTTTTTAATAATATAGAATATATAGAAGGGTTTCTCATTTAAATCTATTTATATCTATTTATATATCAAGTATACTCCATATATAGATATATGGTATGGAAGCCTATCCCCCATATAAGATAAGACGGGGGGATAAAAAGAAGGGAAAATGAAAATAGTTAATTAAGTTCAGAATGGTATTCCATAAAGGAAAGGAATTCCAATCAAAACAAAAAATACTGAGTCTCTTAAACAAGACATTCTAAAACTTAGGTAATTTATAGTCATTAGAATTTTAGTTCTATATGAAGTAAGGACTATTCGATAATTTCTTATAAACATAGGTTTTCATTGGAATTCACTCAATCAGTTAATTATGGAACAAGAGAGCTGTTTCATCTTTGTTTTAAAGAAATATAAAAATGAATTATGAATAGAAAGTAAAATGATTCCACTTTTTTTTTTTTATTTTTATAAATATCTTTATTTAGTTAATAAAATAACTTCGTTACCTAGTTATTTTATTAACTTTTTTAATTTAACCAACTAAACCCATTCTTAATTTTTAATTATTTCAATGAGATAAATTTTGGAAAAATTAAGAATTTCAGTATTTTTTCTTATTCTTTTTATTTATTCTTTCAGAAAGAGATAAGAATTGGTTTGGTGAATCGGAAACAATTTTATAGAAAAATTGAAGTAAAAATTGAAGTAAAAATTGCAATTTCTTTTCTTATGGAACATACATATCAATATGCATGGGTAATCCCTCTTCTCCCACTTCCAGTTATTATGTCAATGGGATTTGGCCTTATTCTTATTCCGACAGCAACAAAAAATCTTCGTCGCATATGGGCTTTTCCTAGTGTTTTACTCTTAAGTATAGCTATGGTATTCTCAGTTCAACTGTCTATTCAACAAATAAATGGAAGTTCGATCTATCAATATCTATGGTCTTGGACCGTCAATAATGATTTTTCTTTAGAATTTGGATACTTGATTGACCCACTTACTTCTATTATGTTAATACTAATTACTACTGTAGGAATCCTGGTTCTTATTTATAGTGATGGTTATATGTCTCACGATGAAGGATATTTGAGATTTTTTGTTTATATAAGTTTTTTCAATACTTCCATGTTGGGATTGGTTACTAGCTCCAATTTGATACAAATTTATTTTTTTTGGGAACTCGTGGGAATGTGTTCTTATTTATTGATAGGCTTTTGGTTTACACGACCAATCGCAGCGAGTGCTTGTCAAAAAGCTTTTGTAACTAATCGTGTAGGGGATTTTGGTCTATTATTAGGAATTTTAGGTTTTTTTTGGATAACAGGTAGTTTAGAGTTTAGGGATTTGTTCAAAATAGCTAATAACTGGATTCCTAATAATGGAATTAACTCTTTACTTACTACTTTGTGTGCTTTTTTATTATTCCTTGGTGCAGTTGCGAAATCCGCACAATTCCCTCTTCACGTATGGTTACCCGATGCTATGGAAGGGCCCACTCCTATTTCGGCTCTTATACACGCAGCAACTATGGTTGCTGCGGGAATTTTTCTTCTAGCTCGACTTCTTCCTCTTTTCATATCTTTACCTTTGATAATGAGTTTTATTTCTTTAGTAGGTACAATAACACTATTCTTAGGAGCTACTTTAGCTCTTGCTCAGAGAGATATTAAAAGAAGCTTAGCCTATTCTACAATGTCTCAATTGGGTTATATGATGTTAGCTCTAGGTATAGGTTCTTATCAAGCTGCTTTATTCCATTTGATCACTCATGCTTATTCAAAAGCTTTATTGTTCTTGGGATCCGGATCCGTTATTCATTCAATGGAACCTCTTGTTGGATATTCACCAGATAAAAGTCAAAATATGGTTCTTATGGGCGGTTTAAGAAAATACATTCCAATCACAAGAACTACTTTTTTATGGGGTACACTTTCTCTTTGTGGTATTCCACCTCTTGCTTGCTTCTGGTCCAAAGATGAAATCCTTAGTAATAGTTGGTTGTATTCGCCCTTTTTTGGAATAATAGCCTCCTTTACTGCAGGATTAACTGCCTTTTATATGTTTCGGATATATTTACTTACATTTGATGGGTATTTGCGTGTTCATTTTCAAAATTACAGTAGCACTAAAGAGAGTTCCTTGTATTCAATATCCTTATGGGGAAAAAGGATACCCAAAGGAGTGAATAGGGATTTCGTTTTATCAACAACGAAGAGTGGAGTTTCTTTTTTTTCACAAAATATACCAAAAATTCAAGGTAATACAAGAAATAGGATAGGATCCTTTACTACGTCTTTTGGGGCTAAAAAAACTTTTGCCTATCCGCATGAAACGGGAAATACTATGTTATTTCCTCTTCTTATATTACTACTTTTCACTTTGTTCATTGGATTCATAGGAATCTCTTTTGATAATGGAGGAATTGGTAATGGAATAGCAGAGTTAACCATATTATCAAAGTGGTTAACTCCCTCAATAAACTTTACCCAGGAAAGTTCTAATTCTTTTGTAAATTCATATGAATTTATTACTAATGCAATTTCTTCTGTAAGTCTAGCTATCTTTGGTTTATTCATAGCATATATCTTCTATGGATCCGCTTATTCTTTTTT
>NW_028259490.1:0-33461 GCF_056163025.1 Triticum urartu | reverse complement strand
GTGTTGCATTTTTAATACAAACCCTGGAAAGAAAGGGAGTCTAATCCACAGATCTTTTTCTGCTCCTTTTCTACCCAATTAGTTTATGTTTGTTCTAATTAAAAAAAAAGAACAGAACAAGTTTTTTATTTTTGCAGGCCAATCGCTCTTTTGACTTTGGAATACAGCCTCTTTATCAATATACTGCTTCTTTTACACATTCAATCCATAACATCCCTTATTCAATCCATAATCAAGAATAATTAGGATTTCTAAAAAAAAAAGAAAAAATAAAGGGTCCACTCATAGGAAAACCCAACCTTTCCCCGCATCCGCACTAATCTATTTTTAACGTCTAATTAGAGCGGGGAATCATTCCAATTAGGAAGTTCAGCTCGTTGCTTTTTATTTTACCAGAATTGGAGCCAGGCTCTATCCATTTATTCATTAGACCCAGAAAATCGTAATTTTGGATTCCATTCAAAAAAGATTGATTTTATTACGACATGCTATTTTTTCCATTCATTACCTTTGAGGATCAGTCGTGGTCTTCTAGACTCTACCAAGAGTCTGGACGAATTTGTTGTTTCATCCAAATGTGTAAAAGATCATAGTCGCACTTAAAAGCCGAGTACTCTACCATTGAGTTAGCAACCCAGATAAAAAAAGGATCTTAGATACGATCGAAATCCAAAAATCAATGGAATTACACCGCGCGCTTCTGTCAAAACATTGAACTAGCAAGACATCAAAAGATTTTTTTTATCGACCATGAAAAACACTCAAATGCCAAAACGAACAGGTCCGGTGAAATTCCACTAAAGTAAAGTTAAAAAAAGAGCGACCCTAATCACGATGGCCAAATTCTCCTTATTTTTAGCGATTTTTATTAACAAAAAATATATATTATAAAAAATATATATTATATTGTATGAGAATACATGCAAGAGGAACACCCTTATCATTTGAGCGAAGTGTAGGCGGAAAAATTGAATATGGAGTGAGGATAAAGAGACCCATCTATCTACAAATTCTATTTGTTCAATAGACCTTTGTCAATGGAAATACAATGGTAAGAAAACAAATTAGATAGAAAAAGTAAATAAAATAGGGGCTTATGTTGGATTGGCACGATATAATATAAATCCAAATAGGATTAAAAAAGAGGTAAATTGTGTCTAAATAATTAGACAACTAGGAATACTAATAATCTTCTCCTATCCTATTTTTTGATTCATTTAGTTCTTCAATTAACTCAAAGTTCTTTCTTTTTCTTTAAAGAATTCTGCCTTCCTTAAAATATCATAAACAGTTCTTGTTGGTTGAGCACCCTTTTCAAGGAAATAGAGAATAGCTGGAACATTTAAACAAGTTTGATTCTTTATCGGATCATAAAAACCTACTTTTTGAAGATCTCTTCCTTCTCTTCGAGATCGAACATCAATTGCAACGATTCGATAGACAGCTTATTGGGATAGATGTAGATAAACAACGCCCCCCCCTAGAAACGTATATGAGGTTTTCTCCTCATACGGCTCGAGAAAATGATTCGAATTTCTGTCGATAATAATAGAAATTAGACTATGACGTGCATTAATTTCCTTACAGAAAAAACAAATTTCATTTATACTCATGACTCAAGTGGGCTAATTTTGCCTGACAAACTTCGAAGGCAAAATCCTTCCAAAATTTTTGAGTCGTCTTTAAACTCTTTTCTTTGTCTCATTTCGAACGAATTGACTTTTATTCCTTATTCTAATCCAACTCTGTTGTTGAGACAATTGAAAATTGTGTTTACTTGTTCTGGAATCCTTTATCTTTGATTTGTGAAATCCTTGGGTTTAGACATTACTTCGGGAATTCCTATTTTTTTCTTTCAAAAGAGTAGCAACATACCCTTTTTTCTTATTTCCTTCGATAAAGCATTTATCTCTTCTATAGAAATCTAATAAGAGGGATTGATTCTGATATACTTTTATTGGACTTTCTTCTTATTTTAACCTTTCGATTTATTTCTATATTAAGGATAGACTGACAAAGTTGGCCTAATTTATTAGTTTTCACTAACCCTAGATTCTTTCCCTTGATAAAAAAAATTCTGTCCTCTCGAGCTCCATCGTGTACTATGTTACTTAAACCCAGCGCAAATTTGGTTCGGAACGAATAGAACAGGCTATGTCGAGCCAAGAGCATTTTCATTACTATGGAAAATGATGGATAGCAAAATCCACAATCGATCATGTCCTTCAAGTCGCACGTTGCTTTCTACCACATCGTTTTAAACGAAGTTTTACCATAACAAACATTCCTCTTTTCATTGCAAAGTGGTATAGAGAATTGATCCAATATGGATGGAATCATGAATAGTCATTGGTTTAGTTTTTTTATACTAATTAAAACTTGCTATCTATGGAGCAATATGGATAAAAGAAAGTAAGTATTTATCCGGGAAGCCTCCGCCAAGATCCAATTTATTTAAACCCATATTAAAATTCTATCATATGAATGAAACATAGTTTGAAAAAGACGACTAAACAAGTTTGCTTAAAACTTATTTATTCTTAAATTTCCACCCTCAACGGATGGCTCGAGATGATCAATCTTGAAGTGAGAAAAGAAGGATTGACTCTTCCTCAATAAATAAACTATCAACCTCCAAAAAAGTTTAATTAATTTAATTACTAGAATTAGAATTCTAGTAGTAATATATTTTTTCAGTACCAAAAACAATTAACTATAATAACTAAATAAACTATTCCAATGAAAAGATTGAAAGTTTTTGGTAGTTATAGAATTCTCGTACTTCTTCAACTCGAATACCAAAAGGAAGAAAAAAATATGACTAAGTGATTTTATAGTAGAGGCATATCCTGAATGTGCTTGATAGATCCCATTTTTTCATGAAAATAAAGATAGTCAATTTGACTGGACTTAAGACTTTATTATGTTTTCTGAGAAAGAATAAGATATCATTATTCTCTTTAATAAACTTTTGTCTCGTACGGAATACTATATGATTTCACCGTTTGTTTCATCAGAAACAATCTGGGACGGAAGGATTCGAACCTCCGAGTAACGGGACCAAAACCCGCTGCCTTACCACTTGGCCACGCCCCATTTCGGGTTTTATGCGACACTAATAAACACTAGTATGTTTATTTGTTATTCGTCAATACCATTTCAATTACATAAAAAAGGAGGGATATTCTCTTGCTAGTATTCTACACATGCGGATAATATAGAATCAAAAAAATGCATTGATCATTACATGGAATTCTATTAAGATATTATATGAAAGTCGAATTTATTCCACTCTCATTTGAGAGTGCGAATACAAGGAGGTATTTTGTGTTTGGGAAAGTCCGAAGAAAAAAGATTTTGAATCTGCCTTTTCCTTCTTTCCCTTAAAAAAATAACTCAAGAAAAATCCAATTATTTACTCTACAAGAATGAAATGCTTGTTATGCCTAATATACTTAGTTTAACCTGTATCTGTTTTAATTCTGTTCTTTATCCTACTAGTTTTTTCTTTGCCAAATTACCCGAAGCTTATGCTATTTTCAATCCAATCGTGGATATTATGCCTGTTATACCTCTATTCTTTTTTCTATTAGCCTTTGTTTGGCAAGCTGCTGTAAGTTTTCGATGAAATCTTTAGTACTCTGTATGCCAAATTGAATGATGTGTTCATTCCAAAAAAATTTTAAAATGGGTAAAAGCCGAGAAGTTTTATATTTTTATATTATGAACCTTCGATTCTAAAATTTAAATTCTTCTACATTGAATGGGTAGCTACAGCAATAAATTTGGATCAGCCTTTCTACTCCCCTGCACCTAGGTTGAGCAGGTACCTAAAGGTACCTACACAATACCTAACCACCTAACCCTATTTTTGCTATTGATAAGAGTGCTTATTATAAAAGAATTCTTGCAATTTTTTTCAAGAATTCTTTTTTGCATTTTTAGGTATAAAAAAAAACCATCCTAGTGGATCCGTGTGGTAAGGAAAAACTGGTAATCTATTCCTTAAAAAAAAATCTTGGAGATTATGTAATGCTTACTCTCAAACTTTTTGTTTATACAGTAGTGATATTCTTTGTTTCACTCTTTATCTTTGGATTCTTATCTAATGACCCAGGACGGAATCCTGGACGCGAGGAGTAAAAATTCAGTTTTTTTTTTTCTTATTGGATTTGTTTCGTACATTTATCTATGAGAAAATCCGGGGGTCAGAATTCTTTCCAATTCGAAAGTCCCAAATGATCCAAGGGAGCGGAAAGAGAGGGATTCGAACCCTCGGTACAAAAAAATTGTACAACGGATTAGCAATCCGCCGCTTTAGTCCACTCAGCCATCTCTCCACGTTCCAAAGCGAAAGGTTTCCGTGATATGATATAGGCAAGAAATAAGAAATAACGGTTGCAAAAAACCCCTTTTTTTTCTTTCAAAAGTCTATAAAAATTATATTGCCAATTCCATTTTAATTATATTCTTTTTTCTTAATGTTAATAAAAAAAGAAGAAAATTCTTGTTTTTTCTTTCTAAAAATCGATATTGGCCGAGAGACAATCAAATAGATTTTCTCTTTAGCGGGCATTTCCATATAGGACTTGTTATAATTATAATAAAACAAGCAGGTTATATAAAAAAAACGCTTTTTTTGTCGATTATTTATCAAGAAAGCAAAAAGGGTTCTTATCAAATCCACCATAAAATTGGAAAGAAGCATAAAGTAAGTAGACCTGACTCCTTTAATGATGCCTCTATCCGCTATTCTGATATATAAATTCGATGTAGATGAAATTGTATAAGCGAATTTTTTTTATTTCCTTAGACTTAGACCGCGCAAGACAAGAATTTTTCGCTATTTACGATTTCATATTCTTGTTACTAGATGTTCTATAGGAATAAGAAGAAATCGCAACTCCTTTGCGCTACACATAAAATTGGATTTCGAAGGTCCATTTTTTTTTTTCAGAATCCTCTATTATTTTAGTTCTTCCACCCATGCAATAGAGAGGGAATGGGAAAAGAAGGGTTACTTTTATTTGCATTTTTCCCTTAAAAGATAGACTTTGAAATAGGAGTCTTGGAATAATGCTGAATTCAAAGGTTTATTTCTTTCTATAGTATAAGAAAAACAATTTATTTCTATTTCTATAGTATAAGAAAAACAAATAAATAGTATAAGAAAAACAAATCGAATCAAATTCATGGATTTACCACGACCTCGGTTGTGACTGTGACTCCATAGATAAAAATGGGAAATTTCTCTCTTCGAGACCATTGAAAAAGGGCATTGAACGAGAAAGAAATCGTCCACAGATAATAAAACTATCATATGCCTTGGAAAGTGATATGAGGTGCTCGGAAATGGTTGAAGTAATTGAATAGGAGGATCACTATGACTATAGCCCTTGGTAGAATTCCTAAAGAAGAAAATGATCTATTTGATACTATGGATGACTGGTTACGAAGGGACCGTTTCGTTTTTGTAGGATGGTCTGGCCTATTGCTCTTTCCTTGTGCTTATTTCGCTTTAGGGGGTTGGTTTACAGGGACAACTTTTGTAACTTCTTGGTATACCCATGGATTGGCTAGTTCCTATTTGGAAGGTTGTAATTTCTTAACCGCAGCAGTTTCTACCCCTGCCAATAGTTTAGCACACTCTTTGTTGCTACTATGGGGGCCCGAAGCACAAGGAGATTTTACTCGTTGGTGTCAATTAGGCGGTCTATGGACTTTTGTAGCTCTCCACGGGGCTTTTGCACTAATAGGTTTCATGTTACGCCAATTTGAACTTGCTCGGTCTGTTCAATTGCGGCCTTATAATGCAATCTCATTCTCTGGTCCAATTGCTGTTTTTGTTTCTGTATTCCTTATTTATCCACTGGGGCAATCTGGTTGGTTCTTTGCGCCGAGTTTTGGCGTAGCAGCGATATTTCGATTCATCCTTTTCTTCCAAGGATTTCATAATTGGACGTTGAACCCATTTCATATGATGGGAGTTGCCGGAGTATTAGGTGCGGCTCTGCTATGCGCTATTCATGGAGCGACCGTAGAAAACACTCTATTTGAGGACGGTGATGGTGCAAATACCTTCCGTGCTTTTAACCCAACTCAAGCTGAAGAAACTTATTCAATGGTCACTGCTAACCGCTTTTGGTCCCAAATCTTTGGTGTTGCTTTTTCCAATAAACGTTGGTTACATTTCTTTATGCTATTTGTACCCGTCACCGGTTTATGGATGAGTGCTATTGGCGTAGTTGGCTTGGCTCTGAACTTACGTGCCTATGACTTTGTTTCCCAGGAAATCCGTGCAGCGGAAGATCCTGAATTTGAGACTTTCTACACCAAAAATATTCTTTTAAACGAGGGTATTCGTGCGTGGATGGCAGCTCAGGATCAGCCTCATGAAAATCTTATATTCCCTGAGGAGGTTCTACCACGTGGAAACGCTCTTTAATGGAACTTTCGTTTTAGCTGGTCGTGACCAAGAAACCACCGGCTTTGCTTGGTGGGCTGGGAATGCCAGACTTATCAATTTGTCCGGTAAACTGCTTGGAGCTCATGTAGCTCATGCCGGATTAATCGTATTCTGGGCCGGAGCAATGAACCTATTTGAAGTGGCCCATTTCGTACCAGAAAAGCCCATGTATGAACAAGGGTTGATTTTACTTCCACACTTAGCTACTCTAGGTTGGGGAGTAGGGCCAGGGGGGGAAGTTCTAGATACTTTTCCGTACTTTGTATCTGGCGTACTTCACCTAATTTCCTCCGCAGTCTTAGGCTTCGGTGGCATTTATCACGCGCTTCTGGGACCCGAGACTCTTGAGGAATCTTTTCCATTCTTTGGTTATGTCTGGAAAGATAGAAATAAAATGACTACAATTTTGGGTATTCACTTAATTTTGTTAGGTCTAGGTGCTTTTCTTCTAGTACTCAAGGCTCTTTATTTTGGCGGTGTATATGATACCTGGGCCCCTGGGGGGGGAGATGTAAGAAAAATTACCAATTTGACCCTTAGTCCCAGTGTTATATTTGGTTATTTACTAAAATCTCCTTTTGGTGGAGAAGGGTGGATTGTTAGTGTAGATGATTTAGAAGATATAATTGGTGGGCATGTATGGTTGGGTTTTATTTGTGTATTTGGCGGAATTTGGCATATTTTAACCAAACCCTTCGCATGGGCTCGCCGTGCATTTGTATGGTCTGGAGAAGCTTACTTGTCTTATAGTTTAGCTGCTTTATCTGTCTTTGGTTTTATCGCTTGTTGTTTTGTATGGTTCAATAATACAGCTTATCCGAGTGAGTTTTATGGACCCACCGGGCCAGAAGCTTCTCAAGCTCAAGCATTTACTTTTCTAGTTAGAGACCAGCGTCTTGGAGCTAATGTGGGATCCGCTCAAGGACCCACAGGTTTAGGTAAATATCTAATGCGTTCCCCAACTGGGGAGGTTATCTTTGGAGGGGAAACTATGCGTTTTTGGGACCTTCGTGCTCCATGGTTAGAACCTCTAAGGGGCCCCAACGGTTTGGACTTGAGTAGGTTGAAAAAAGACATACAACCTTGGCAAGAACGACGCTCAGCAGAATATATGACCCACGCTCCTTTAGGCTCTTTAAATTCCGTGGGTGGCGTAGCTACCGAGATCAATGCAGTTAATTATGTCTCTCCTAGAAGTTGGTTATCAACTTCTCATTTTGTTCTAGGATTCTTCTTTTTTGTGGGCCATTTATGGCATGCAGGAAGAGCCCGAGCTGCTGCAGCAGGTTTTGAAAAGGGAATCGATCGTGATTTGGAACCTGTTCTTTACATGAACCCTCTTAACTAAGATTTTCTTATTTATACCTGTTCTACTTTTTTTCTGTTCTGGCTCGGTTATTCCATCTAGCCGAGCCATTCATTCCTTTTTATGAAAGAAAGATAAGGGACAGAAAAAAAAAATAAATAAAAATGAAAGAAACAAACGTATTCAATAAGCAAAAGGAGAGAGAGGGATTCGAACCCTCGATAGTTCCTAGAACTATACCGGTTTTCAAGACCGGAGCTATCAACCACTCAGCCATCTCTCCACAGCCTAATCCTTATTTTACTCCTACAAATAGAACATAGCCATATAAAAAATAAAAAGATTTATTAGCCTCTAGAAAGATATCAGATACAAGTTCCTTTTCGATATATCTCTGTATACTGTATACACGGATACAGGATCCGCTATACCCGCTTGTGAAATAAAGAGTAAATAATCTCTTCTCACCCCCATATCCAAATAAAAAAGCGGTTTAAGTAATAAATTTGAATTAAAGAGAAGAATCAATGGATTCATGATTAAACCCCTCCTACTTCTTGTATTTTTTTACAATTTTGGTTTAAGTGAGGGATCAAATATGTAGTCAACTTTATTTGATGGTAGCTTGGAGGATTAGAAATATGACTATTGCTTTCCAATTAGCTGTTTTTGCATTAATTGCGACTTCCTCAGTCTTAGTAATTAGTGTACCCCTTGTATTTGCTTCTCCTGATGGTTGGTCAAATAATAAAAATGTTGTATTTTCCGGTACATCATTATGGATTGGACTAGTCTTTCTCGTAGCTATTCTGAATTCTCTCATTTCTTAAATGAAATTTGGTTAATATTTATTAACCCCATAAAAAAGAAATAATAAAGGCCATTTCTTCTAAAAAATTAGAATAGTGAGACGTATTAAAACGCAATTTGCGTTCCGAATTGCTAGCTCTTCTCTTTCAGTATTATGAAATTCCATTCCCATTAGAATATTCATTGACAGATAATAAAAAAAGGAAAACTCTAATATAATAGAAAATGAAATGAAACGGTCGACCCAGACATAGAAGGTCGACCCAGGCGGATATACGCTATAAAATATATACCGTAGCGAGCGTAGTTCAATGGTAAAATATCTCCTTGCCAAGGAGAAGATACGGGTTCGATTCCCGCCGCTCGCCCGCTTAATTTATCAAAGTACTATGATAAAAAGTTTAGTCTAGTTAACTGTTTAACTACTTATATTAAATTAAGTATTAATTAGGTGTTAGTCTAGTGCCGTATCCCTTACTATCTTACCCTTCCTTTGCATCCCACTCAAAAAAAGAGGGCGCTCCAGAGGCAGAAATAGAACTCGCCAACAGAGCTCCAAAAATTGGGTATTAACTGAGACAAACAACGGGCAAACTTTTTTTAAAGGGAAGGGAGAGGTAGACTGTCCCTTTCGTTTCATTTTTATTTTCTGCAGGGTAGGGAGAGGCCTTGCGCCTTCTTTTTTTGAAGGCAAGTGACTTCGCAAACTGCTCAATTTTGCCCTCTAGGGCCGGGAACTAATGAATAAAAAAGGGTTGGATACGCCCCTCTACCATACATATCTAGAGAAATAGAATAGTCCTTTTATACAGACTGCTAAGTGCGGAGACGGGAATCGAACCCGTGACCTCAAGGTTATGAGCCTCGTGAGCTACCAAACTGCTCTACTCCGCTCTGGAGTACCAGAAACTGGTGGACAAAAAAGGCTTGAATACAAGCCTCTAACATGTCTAGACAAATAGAATACTCCTTTTATACAGAATGGAGCGGGTAGCGGGAATCGAACCCGCATCGTTAGCTTGGAAGGCTAGGGGTTATAGTCGACGTTGGTTGATTATTTTTAACGTCTCTAATTCAAAACCGAACATGAAATTTTGATTTCATTCGGCTCCTTTATGGATATTCTCACCACTTAACATCTATGTCAGCTTTTCTATTTGAATGGAACCAAAGCTCTCCGCTTTCTAGATGATCCTTATAGAGTAGGAGATAGAAATTCTATCTAAATTCATCTAATCTACTTACTTCGTTCCCTAATTTCATTCAAGAGATCCTGAGGAAAAGAATTGGGTTTCCACCGAGCTGAAACAATATGCGGATGGTTCTAGTAAACCAAAACTATCGTTTTTTAGCTATTTGGCTTCCTTATTCCTTATTTTAAGAAGATTTAGTTACGATTGGAAATCAACTTTTTTGTATCTTCATCCATAGATCCTTTACTCATATTTTCAAAATTGGAATACTTAATCCAATGCAAAATTATGCTTCGCGACTCTGTACTCATAATCCTATTTTTATTTTGGATGCAATTTAAATTAGTCTTTGGATACAAATCGCCAGAATGTATATTCTTCCTCAATATGCTATTGAGAGGAAAAGGATTTAATCCTTTATAAGAACTAAAGTTTTCATCGGAATATAAAAATAAAAAACTTAAGGATGCCTTAAGTATATCATTTCAAATTCAGTTATTAATAGAACGAATCACACTTTTACCACTAAACTATACCCGCTACATTGTAGATTATGGTATAAATGGTACCCTTTGTCAAGGATAGCCATTTGACAAGAAGGCTAATTCCCCCTTATTGAATCAGATGGAGAAGGTTCATGACACTGAGCCGTTGGTACTTCTACTTCGATCGCTCGCCTTTACTTTAGGATTTAGATAGCCCCTCTGGTCTGTAAAAAAAATCTTTTCTTACCATGCTAATAGCGCCTGAACCAAATGTATTTATTTTGATTAGGATCCTATTCTACGGTTACGACTACAATAATAATTATTTACTTTGCAAGGACGTAAGTGTGTCAGACTGCTAAATTGTTTTATTATTCCTACAATATAAACTAGGGGATATAGGGGGTAACACTGTCCCTATAAATTCCTTTTTTCCTTTTCTTTTTTGTCCAGAATTGAACAAAAAAGAAATTATGGAAGATGTTTTCTTCCCCCATTAAGTCCGAGCCATAGAGTAAGAGTGAGATGAGTTTTCCAAATTCATCATAGACTTTCCCTATGGCTTGATAGAAGTAAGCAGCAAAGAGTCGTAACTTAAAGAAAAAAACGGACAGGGCCGACAGATTTACCTGATGTAAAGAAGATCCTAAAAGTCTCTGATTAGTCGACTCTCTCCATTTAACACTTTCCTCTCTCTCCTTTTTTCCACTGACTCAATTCTAGTTTATTAGATTCTTGTTTAAAAGAATGCAAAAAGTTCAATAGAACTAAGAACACATAAAAAATAGCATAGAGGATCAAGGCCATTACCAAAAGTTCCTCCCAAGGATCCTATATCCTATTGGGTATCTGTTCCCCGCCTTTTCCCGCTAGGATCGGAAATCTTATATTTTCCATATCCATATACCGTTGAATCCTTGGGGTTCCAGAATCCGCCTATTTTACTAGTCTTCGGAAACGGAAAACCCTGAACCAAGAAGAGTTGGATATGTTATGTAGGGTATGTTTTTTTTTATTAATTTTATTTTGAGCTCTCAAGATATCGATATATACATATACAATCTCTACATAATGTCTCTCTCTCTATCTCTATATATTATATATATAATATGTACATTATGCAGTAGACCCATAATGGGAAATCCAAGTGGCTAATTTTTGAATTAAATAAAAAGCCCTTTTAACTCAGTGGTAGAGTAATGCCATGGTAAGGCATAAGTCATCGGTTCAAATCCGATAAAGGGCTTTTTAAATTAGTGGTAGAGTAATCTCGTGCTAAGACGTAAGTCGTTGGTTCGAATCTGATAGAGTACTTTTCTACTAAATTGATTCACTTTTTTTCTTTGTTTTTGAAACTTTCTCTATATTTTTAGAGAATTTTATGACTTAGTGCGGGATGGATGCATTTTTGGTATGAACACTAAATGAAGCACGGAGAATTAATCTATAACGATCAACTAAAAAAAATCCTAGATGAAAACATAACAGAAAAGTTGGAAAAACTCTTTGCTTTGGATCTATTTATACTTTTCGAGTATATTGACAATTCCAAAAAACTGCTCATACTATGATTATAGTATAATCACGAGCGGTTGTATATGGCCCTATCGTCTAGTGATGCCCCTATCGTCTAGTGGTTCAGGACATCTCTCTTTCAAGGAGGCAGCGGGGATTCGACTTCCCCTGGGGGTAGGGAGTATTATGAAAGGAGGTTAATCATAGATTAGCAAAAACCCTAGAATAAATTCTTCCTGGGTCGATGCCCGAGTGGTTAATGGGGACGGACTGTAAATTCGTTGACAATGTCTACGCTGGTTCAAATCCAGCTCGGCCCAAACCAAAAATCTAGGGCTTCGTGAGTATGAACTAAATCCTTTTGTTTTTCTTCCATAAAATAAAATGTCTGATCTATAGAAATAAAAGATAAAGAAAAAAGGGAAATTTTTTTTTCTAATCCATATCTCTCTCATTCCTTTCTTACAAACAAAAGAGTTTTTCTTATTGAAGGCTGGATTATTATCCATTTTTAGTGATAAAAAATCACGACATACTAGTTATGTCACTCTCACTATACCCACGTATAATATAATATGTGGGTATGTAGTATATGATTCGTCTATTTCTTAGAGTACGAAAGACGAATCGAATCTTCTTATGGTTCTATTTAAGAATGGGTATGCCATACACCCCGCGGGGATTGTAGTTCAATTGGTCAGAGCACCGCCCTGTCAAGGCGGAAGCTGCGGGTTCGAGCCCCGTCAGTCCCGAACTAGGGTTCAATGAATGGAGAAATTGATATTTCCTTTTTCCATGAAAAAAAGGGGCAGGGAGCAAGATCAAATACCCACAGGGCACCCTTACTTCACTTTTTTATTTTGCATCTCTCATTAAAGAGGGAGGGAGGGCATATAGGAATTTTTTTTTCACTACTCCCAATCGATAAAGAAAGACACACATACGATATGTGGATTAGTAGAATTTAGGATATTATATTACTCTATCTTTCTTTATGATGATACCATCCTCATCTTAATTTCCTATTCCACTCTTATGGAATAGAGTACCGGTATTTTACCGGAATCCATACATAAATCGTATTCCCTTTTTATTTCAGACCTCTTTTCCCCATCTCACTTCTACTGCTTATTTGGATGTCTATGTGACCCATAGAAAGTGAAAGTTGGTCATATAATACATACATAATTGTATGTATAACTATAAGAAAAAGGAAGGGAAATTGTATAAGATTAAGAAAGTATAAGATTAAGAAAGCTCGTGGGTTAGAGATATAGAAAAGAAAAAGTAGAAAAGGATTAAAAAAGAGGGAATTCCTAATCCAATCAAAAAACCCATTTTGGTCTTAGTGTGGATAGAGGATCTTCCTATGTTATACTATATAACTCTCATCCGTGAAATATAACTCTCATCCATGAATTGATTTGATAGATCCGATATTCATAATATTGAATTGATTCAGTATTATCAGAATGCAAGCCCTACCCTTGAATTTACAAGATACCCCTTTTTCCTCTCCATGGGATTACATCCCGAGTTATTGTGAAAATAAAAAATAAAGAGGTTATGGAAGTCAATATTCTCGCATTTATTGCTACTGCACTGTTCATTCTAGTTCCTACTTCTTTTTTACTTATTATTTATGTAAAAACAGTCAGCCAAAATAATTAATTGGAATTCCAATTAATCATTGAAGAAATTAAAAAGGGATTAAATAAAAAAAATCCAAGTCTTAAATGAAAGGATCTGGTTGGAATCTTAAAGTGTGGTAGAAAGAACTACATATAGTTTTTTCTACGACACTTTAGATTCTTTCTATTATATTATCTTTGAATCTACATAGAATAGATTAGTAGATTGAAATAGTTAAGTAGTCTAATTCAATTTCTTTTTTCATTGCATCCACTTAATTTCAATCAGGTCAAAATAAAAAAATCTAAGACAATTCTTGACCAAAGAATCCATGGAAGGAAAGAAAAATAATATGAAGAATAGACTATAGTAAAAAGTAAAAGGAAATGGAAAATGTGTGATATGCCGTGAATAGTTCCGTGGAAGAAAGTCTAATTTTCTTATGTATAGAACTTTTTTTAACCATTCGTCATTTCTAGTAGAAATTCTGAATTGGTATAATGGCTCTTTCTTACATTACAACTTACAATACAAGAGTTTCTTACAGGAGTGAAACAAAACTAAAGAAAAAGATTAAAGAATAACGTTTGACAAAATGATTAATGCAAAATGATCCATTAAAGAAAAGAATTGATACAACAATTTGATTACTTAATCAATTAGTAGTATCCCTAGAGTCCACTCCTTCCCCATACTACTAGTGAAAGAGAAAATGTAAAGACTACCATTAAAGCAGCCCAAGCGAGACTTACTATATCCATCTAAATTATGTCTCCTATTTCTATGAAGGGATTATTCTACTATTGATCAATAATCATAGTGGAATCAAGGGTACAGAGTCAAAAAGGGATTCCGCCCTAAGGCCATGGATCAATCAGTTCAAGGAATTTACTCCTAACAAATTCTTATAGGAATTCTGGTAGAATTAGAGAGCATTAAAAATACGAGATACTATAGCCCTTTTTTCCTTAAAAAAGAAAGAGTACGGGAATGATGTCCTGAATAGAAGAAGCGGGAATAGGAAGATTTTTTATTCCTTTTGTTACTCTTTTTTTTTTTTTTAAGCAAAGGACGCCCGAATATACCATAAAATTATCGATAGATAAATATTTATTGGATACCTACCTTACCTAATGTTTATTTTTGACCTAAACCCTGCAGCCTTGCTTTGTATCATTCTATGAAAGAATGAAGAGATTTTATCCATAATACAACTCCTAAATTGATTTTTGATCGACCTATTTAATCTGATTCTCGTTAGAATTAAGTAGTCCTTACTTTAGTGTATGTAGGTAACATAAGATGTACGATAAAAAAATGTATAATAATTAGTAAGTCTTGATATTCTTTCGTGGAGTCCCTTCTTGAATCTTAGATTGAAAAAAAAAAAGAATGCCCCTTAGGGACCTTTCTTTGGATACCAAGATTTCTGACATCTTATCCTCGTATTTTAAAATTATCAAATCGAATCTCAATTAAGAACCAATTCAAATTCATATAATAAAAGAATAAGGAAACACTACCTCACCCCTATTGATAACCATTTTGGCCACTACCGTCAAAACAAACCCTAACCCTAGTTTGAGGATAGAACTATGGTATGGTTTCTCTAAACCCAGTATCGGCAGGCCCAGTTACTCTCTTGCCCGAACTTATGCGAAGTAAAAATTTATCGAATTCGATCAGCACTATAAAAAAAACCTAAGTATTTTATTGATCAGGCGGCACCCAGATTTGAACTGGGGATAAAGGATTTGCAGTCCCCTGCCTTACCGCTTGGCCATGCCGCCAAAAAATCCGATCAAAAATCTAGAAAACAGCAAGTATTCATCCACGTTTTCTTACGAAAAGCCCCTTTTATTTTGAATATAATTCTACTTACTTTTTTCCAATCTTTTTCAAAAAATCTATTCCTGCTTTTTTTGATCCAGTTTCTATTATTCTCCTCGATAGATTCTATCTTAAAACATACATTGTTAACACAATAAAACTTCCCATTTCTTTCTATTGAGATGAAAAAGAAGAAAAAGTGGATTTCTATTCACAGGCTGCAAAATTCAGAATAAATTGGAACCGTTAACTAGAATTCTCTTTTTTTTATTGCAGTAGTGAACTACTCTTAAATCGGTATTATCTCCCCCCCCTTCAATGGCATAATAAAATATTATGGCTTTATGCTTAATCCGTGTATAGGTAAACTTTAGGTCCGAACAGCATTATTATCCAAAGATCCCCTTTATGTACATATCTCTATGGGGAATCATGCTTTAATTTTTCAAAGTATTAAATTAAATATCTTGAATAAAAAAAGGAAATTTGCTCTGATATAGAGTATAACCTGACTATCTTGGCGTACCCAAGTGAAATTACGATAAAAGAAAAGCATGGATATGGGGAGAGGTGGATAACTAGATTGGCATGTACTTAAAAAAGGGACTTACTTTATTTTAGAATTCCACAATGAAATACTGAATTTTCTAGCAATTATACTACTCCGATCCGAAATAAAAAAGAACCCTCAAATTATTTTGAGAAATTAAAGTAAGCACGCTATTCTAAATCGAAGTAAAGTCAAACTTTCTAGTATATTATATTACGGCTTTATTACATTCATAGAAAGGAGATAAAATGAGAAATCTTTGCCATCCAATCTGATTAGAATATCATAACATAAAGTATAAGTGGCAGAATTTTTTTTGTAGGAATGTTTTATCAATTCATTTTCATTTCATTTGTACCCCTGGCAAACTCGAACTTTCGTCCAAATGGTCTCTATTCATATGTATGAAATACATATATGAAATACGTATGTGGAGTTCCCTAGAATTTCATGTGATTCAGTAAACAGAATATAGATTCCATGATTGCTAGATCGATCCATAGGGATTGATGAAGAGTGAGCTGATAATGGAATTTTTCTTTGATAAACAGGAAACTTAAGATTAAGATGCTCCGGAATGGAAACGAGGGAATGTCCACAATACCCGGATTTAGTCAGATCCAATTCGAGGGATTTTGTAGGTTCATTAATCAAGCCTTGGCAGAAGAACTTGACAAGTTTCCAACAATTAAAGATCCAGATCACGAAATTGCATTTCAATTATTTGCGAAAGGATATCAACTGCTAGAACCCTCGATAAAAGAAAGAGATGCTGTGTATGAATCACTCACCTATTCTTCCGAATTATATGTATCTGCGAGATTAATTTTTGGTTTCGATGTGCAAAAGCAAACCATTTCTATCGGAAACATTCCTATAATGAATTCCTTAGGAACCTTTATTATAAATGGAATATACCGAATTGTGATCAATCAAATATTGCTAAGTCCTGGTATTTACTACCGCTCGGAATTAGATCATAAGGGAATTTCTATCTACACTGGCACTATAATATCAGATTGGGGGGGGAGATCGGAATTAGCAATTGATAAAAAAGAAAGGATATGGGCTCGCGTGAGTAGAAAACAAAAGATATCTATTCTAGTTCTATCATCAGCTATGGGTTCGAATCTAAGAGAAATTCTGGATAATGTTTCCTACCCTGAAATTTTCTTGTCTTTCCCGAATGCTAAAGAGAAGAAGAGGATTGAGTCAAAAGAAAAAGCTATTTTGGAGTTTTATCAACAATTTGCTTGTGTAGGTGGGGACCTGGTATTTTCGGAGTCCTTATGCGAGGAATTACAAAAGAAATTTTTTCAACAAAAATGTGAATTAGGAAGGATTGGTCGACGAAATATGAATCGGAGACTTAATCTTGATATTCCTCAGAACAATACATTCTTGTTACCACGAGATGTATTGGCCGCTACGGATCATTTGATTGGAATGAAATTTGGAACGGGTATACTTGACGATGACGATATGAATCACTTGAAAAATAAACGTATTCGTTCGGTTGCGGATCTGTTACAAGATCAATTCGGATTGGCTCTTGGTCGTTTACAACATGCAGTTCAAAAAACTATTCGTAGAGTATTCATACGTCAATCGAAACCGACTCCCCAAACTTTGGTAACTCCAACTTCAACTTCAATTTTATTAATAACTACTTATGAGACCTTTTTTGGCACATACCCGTTATCTCAAGTTTTTGATCAAACGAATCCATTGACACAAACTGTTCATGGGCGAAAAGTGAGTTGTTTAGGTCCTGGAGGGTTGACGGGGAGAACCGCAAGTTTTCGGAGCCGAGATATTCATCCGAGTCACTATGGGCGTATTTGTCCAATTGACACGTCTGAAGGAATCAATGTTGGACTTACTGGATCCTTAACAATTCATGCGAGAATTGATCACTTGTGGGGATCCATAGAGAGTCCGTTTTATGAAATATCTGCTGAGAAAGCAAAAGAAAAAAAAGAGAGACAGGTGGTTTATCTATCACCAAATAGAGATGAATATTATATGATAGCAGCAGGAAATTCTTTGTCCTTGAATCAAGGTATTCAGGAAGAACAGGTTGTTCCGGCTAGATACCGTCAAGAATTCTTGACTATTGCATGGGAACAGATTCATGTTAGAAGTATTTTTCCTTTCCAATATTTTTCTATTGGGGGTTCTCTCATTCCTTTTATTGAGCACAATGATGCGAATCGGGCTTTAATGAGTTCTAATATGCAGCGCCAAGCAGTTCCGCTTTCTCGGTCCGAGAAATGCATTGTTGGAACTGGATTGGAACGCCAAACAGCTCTAGATTCGAGGGTTTCCATTATAGCCGAACGCGAGGGAAAGATCATTTCTACTGATAGTCATAAGATACTTTTATCAAGTAGTGGGAAGACTATAAGTATTCCTTTAGTTAACCACCGTCGCTCTAACAAAAATACTTGTATGCACCAAAAACCCCGGGTTCCACGGGGTAAATCCATTAAAAAAGGACAAATTTTAGCAGAAGGAGCTGCTACAATTGGGGGCGAACTTGCTTTAGGAAAAAACGTATTAGTAGCTTATATGCCATGGGAAGGTTACAATTTTGAAGACGCAGTACTAATTAGCGAACGTTTGGTATATGAAGATATTTATACCTCTTTTCACATCCGGAAATATGAAATTCAGACGGATACGACAAGCCAGGGCTCCGCTGAAAAAATCACTAAAGAAATACCACATCTAGAAGAACATTTACTCCGCAATTTGGACAGAAATGGAGTTGTTAGGTTGGGATCCTGGGTAGAAACTGGTGATATTTTAGTAGGTAAATTAACGCCTCAGATAGCGAGCGAATCATCTTATATCGCGGAAGCTGGATTATTACGGGCCATATTTGGCCTTGAGGTTTCCACTTCAAAAGAAACTTCTCTGAAATTACCTATAGGTGGAAGAGGGCGCGTTATCGATGTGAAATGGATCCAAAGGGACCCGCTCGACATAATGGTTCGTGTATATATTTTACAGAAACGTGAAATCAAAGTTGGGGATAAAGTAGCCGGAAGACATGGGAATAAAGGGATCATTTCCAAAATTTTGCCTAGGCAAGATATGCCCTATTTGCAAGATGGAACACCCGTTGATATGGTCTTCAATCCCTTAGGAGTACCCTCCCGAATGAATGTGGGACAAATATTTGAAAGCTCGCTCGGATTAGCGGGGGATCTGCTAAAGAAACATTATAGAATAGCACCCTTTGATGAGAGATATGAGCAAGAGGCTTCAAGAAAACTTGTGTTTTCAGAATTATATGAAGCCAGTAAAGAAACAAAAAATCCATGGGTATTTGAACCCGAGTACCCGGGAAAAAGCAGAATATTTGATGGAAGAACAGGCGACCCCTTTGAGCAACCTGTTCTAATAGGGAAGTCCTATATCTTAAAATTAATTCATCAAGTTGATGAAAAATTCATGGGCGTTCTACTGGGCCCTACTCACTTGTTACACAACAACCGGTTAGAGGAAGAGCCAAGCAAGGGGGACAACGAGTAGGAGAAATGGAAGTTTGGGCTTTAGAAGGATTTGGTGTTGCTCATATTTTACAAGAGATACTTACTTATAAATCTGACCATCTTATAGCTCGCCAAGAAATACTTAATGCTACGATCTGGGGAAAAAGAATACCTAATCATGAGGATCCTCCAGAATCTTTTCGAGTGCTCGTTCGAGAACTACGATCTTTGGCTCTAGAACTGAATCATTTCCTTGTATCTGAAAAGAACTTCCAGGTTAATAGGGAGGAAGTTTGATCGGAATAAATATAAATTCTTTTCTTATTTCTATTTTATGATTGACCAATATAAACATCAACAACTTCAAATTGGACTCGTTTCCCCTCAACAAATAAAGGCTTGGGCTAACAAAAACCTACCTAATGGAGAAGTCGTTGGCGAAGTCACAAGGCCCTCTACTTTTCATTATAAAACCGATAAACCAGAAAAAGATGGATTGTTTTGCGAAAGAATCTTTGGACCCATAAAAAGCGGGATTTGCGCTTGTGGCAATTCTCGAGCGAGCGGAGCTGAAAACGAAGACGAAAGATTTTGCCAAAAATGCGGGGTCGAATTTGTGGATTCTCGGATACGAAGATATCAAATGGGATACATCAAACTCGCATGTCCCGTGACTCATGTGTGGTATTTGAAAGGTCTTCCTAGTTATATCGCGAATCTTTTAGATAAACCTCTTAAGAAGTTGGAGGGCCTAGTATACGGCGATTTCTCTTTTGCTAGGCCCAGCACTAAAAAACCCACTTTTTTACGATTACGAGGTTTATTCGAAGAGGAAATTGCATCCTGTAACCACAGCATTTCTCCCTTTTTTTCTACCCCAGGCTTTGCAACATTTCGAAATCGGGAAATTGCGACAGGAGCAGGTGCTATTAGAGAACAATTAGCAGATTTGGATTTGCGAATTATTATAGAGAATTCTTTGGTCGAATGGAAGGAATTAGAAGACGAGGGGTATAGTGGAGATGAGTGGGAAGATAGAAAAAGACGAATAAGAAAAGTTTTTTTGATTAGACGCATGCAATTGGCGAAACATTTTATTCAAACAAATGTAGAACCAGAATGGATGGTTTTGTGCTTATTACCGGTTCTTCCTCCCGAATTGAGACCTATTGTTTATAGGTCTGGAGATAAAGTAGTGACTTCAGACATTAATGAACTTTATAAGAGAGTTATCCGTCGGAACAACAATCTTGCCTATCTATTAAAAAGAAGTGAATTAGCGCCAGCAGATTTAGTAATGTGCCAGGAAAAATTGGTACAAGAAGCCGTGGATACACTTCTTGATAGTGGGTCCCGCGGGCAACCGACGAGGGATGGTCACAATAAAGTATACAAATCACTTTCAGATGTAATTGAAGGTAAAGAGGGAAGGTTTCGCGAGACTCTGCTTGGGAAACGGGTCGATTACTCGGGGCGTTCTGTCATTGTTGTGGGTCCTTCGCTTTCATTACATCAATGTGGATTACCTCTAGAGATAGCAATAAAGCTTTTTCAGCTATTTGTAATTCGCGATTTAATCACGAAACGCGCCACTTCTAATGTAAGGATTGCTAAAAGGAAAATTTGGGAAAAAGAACCCATTGTATGGGAAATACTTCAAGAAGTTATGCGGGGACATCCTGTACTGTTAAATAGAGCACCTACCCTGCATAGATTAGGCATACAGGCCTTTCAACCCACTTTAGTAGAGGGGCGTACTATTTCTTTACACCCATTAGTGTGTAAGGGTTTCAATGCGGACTTTGATGGAGATCAAATGGCTGTTCATCTACCTTTATCCTTGGAAGCTCAGGCAGAAGCCCGTTTACTTATGTTTTCTCATATGAATCTCTTATCTCCCGCTATTGGGGATCCTATTTGCGTACCAACCCAAGACATGCTTATCGGGCTTTATGTATTAACGATTGGAAAGCGTCGAGGTATTTGTGCAAATAGATATAATAGTTGCAGAAACTACCCAAATCTAAAAGTAAATTACAATAATAATAATAATTTTAAATATAGGAAAGATAAAGAACCCCATTTTTCTAGTTCTTATGATGCACTGGGAGCTTATAGACAAAAACTAATCAGTTTAGATAGTCCCTTGTGGCTACGATGGAACCTGGATCAACGCGTCATTGGGTCAAGAGAAGTTCCGATTGAAGTTCAATATGAATCTTTGGGGACTTATCATGAGATTTATGCCCACTATCTAATAATGGGAAATAGAAAAAAAGAAATTCGTTCGATATACATTCGAACCACTCTTGGTCATATTTCTTTTTATAGAGAAATAGAGGAAGCCATACAAGGATTTAGTCAGGCCTATTCATACACTACCTAAACAAGAAAGTTAGATTCGGCGATGCCCCTCCCCTTTCGGGGGGCATTCCGATTTCCCTAGTATCATCATTATTTGCCACGCGAATCCAGATTGAGATTGAGGCAATTAAGTTAATTAAATTTTCGAATCACTGACTCAGGCCCATTGTCGAATCCTACTCAGCAATTGTCGAATCCTACTCAGCCGAAAAGGGGGTACTTATGTATGGCGGAACGGGCCAATCTGGTCTTTCATAATAAAGAGATAGACGGAACTGGTATGAAACGACTTATTAGCAGATTAATAGATCATTTTGGAATGGGATATACATCCCATATACTGGATCAACTAAAGACTCTGGGCTTCCATCAAGCCACTACTACATCGATTTCGTTAGGAATCGAGGATCTTTTAACAATACCCTCTAAGGGATGGTTAGTCCAAGACGCGGAACAACAGAGTTTTCTTTTGGAGAAACACTATTATTATGGGGCTGTACACGCGGTAGAAAAATTACGCCAATCTGTTGAGATATGGTATGCGACAAGTGAATATTTGAAACAAGAAATGAATTCAAATTTTCGGATAACGGATCCTTCTAATCCAGTCTATCTAATGTCTTTTTCAGGAGCCAGAGGAAATGCATCTCAAGTACACCAATTAGTAGGTATGAGAGGATTAATGTCGGACCCTCAAGGACAAATGATTGATTTACCTATTCAAAGCAATTTACGCGAGGGACTTTCTTTGACAGAATATATAATTTCCTGCTATGGAGCCCGCAAAGGGGTTGTAGATACTGCTGTGCGAACAGCAGATGCTGGATATCTTACACGTAGACTTGTTGAAGTAGTTCAACATATTATTGTGCGTAGAAGAGATTGTGGTACTATCCGAGGTATTTCTGTAAGTCCTCAAAATGGGATGACGGAAAAACTTTTTGTCCAAACACTAATTGGTCGTGTATTAGCAGACGATATATATATCGGTTCACGATGCATTGCCGCGCGAAATCAAGATATTGGAATTGGATTAGTCAATCGATTCATAACTGCCTTTCGAGCACAACCATTTCGAGCACAACCAATATATATTAGAACCCCCTTTACTTGCCGAAGCACTTCTTGGATCTGTCAATTATGCTATGGCCGGAGTCCTACTCATAGTGATCTGGTCGAATTGGGAGAAGCCGTAGGTATTATTGCAGGTCAATCAATTGGGGAGCCAGGGACTCAACTAACATTAAGAACTTTTCATACTGGCGGAGTATTCACAGGGGGTACTGCCGACCTTGTACGATCCCCTTCGAATGGAAAAATAAAATTCAATGAGAATTTGGTTCACCCCACACGTACCCGTCATGGGCAGCCTGCTTTTCTATGTTATATAGACTTGCATGTAACTATTCAGAGTCAAGATATTCTATATAGTGTGAATATTCCCTCAAAAAGCTTGATTCTAGTGCAAAATGATCAATATGTAAAATCCGAACAAGTAATTGCGGAGATTCGTGCCGGAACGTCCACTTTACATTTTAAAGAAAGGGTACAAAAGCATATTTATTCTGAATCAGACGGCGAAATGCACTGGAGTACTGATGTTTACCATGCGCCCGAATATCAATATGGTAATCTTCGCCGATTACCAAAAACAAGCCATTTATGGATATTGTCAGTAAGTATGTGCAGATCCAGTATAGCGTCTTTTTCACTCCACAAGGATCAAGATCAAATGAATACTTATGGTAAAAAAGATAGGGAAATTCTTGATTATTCAACGTCGGATCGAATCATGTCCAATGGCCATTGGAATTTTATCTATCCTTCTATTTTTCAAGATAATTCAGATTTGTTGGCGAAAAAGCGAAGAAATAGGTTCGTCATTCCATTACAATATCATCAAGAACAAGAGAAAGAACTAATATCCTGTTTTGGGATTTCGATTGAAATCCCCCTTATGGGTGTTTTACGTAGAAATACTATTTTTGCTTATTTTGACGATCCCCGATACAGAAAAGATAAAAAGGGTTCAGGAATTGTTAAATTTAGATATAGGACCCTAGAAGAAGAATATAGGACTCGAGCGGAAGACTCAGAAGAGGAATATGAGACCCTAGAAGACGAATACAGGACCCGAGAGGACGAATATGAATATGAAACCCTAGAAGAATCTAAATATGGAATCCTAGAAGACGAATACGAATATGAAACCCTAGAAGACGAATATGGGAGCCCAGAAAACGAATATGGGAACCCAGAGAACGAATATAGGACTTTAGAGAAAGACTCAGAAGAGGAATATGGGAGCCCAGAGAGCAAATATAGGACCCAAGAGGACGAATATGGAACTCTAGAGGAAGACTCAGAAGACGAATATGGCAGCCCCGGGGAAAGCGCAGAGGAAAAATATGGTACTTTAGAGGAAGACTCAGAAGAAGATTCAGAGGACGAATACGAGAGCCCAGAGGAAGATTCCATCTTAAAAAAAGAGGGTTTGATTGAGCATCGAGGAACAAAAGAATTTAGTCTAAAATACCAAAAAGAAGTAGATCGGTTTTTTTTCATTCTTCAAGAACTTCATATCTTGCCGAGATCTTCATCCCTAAAGATACTTGACAATAGTATTATTGGAGTGAATACACAACTCACAAAAAATACAAGAAGTCGACTAGGCGGACTGGTCCGAGTGAAGAGAAAAAAAAGCCATACGGAACTCAAAATATTTTCCGGAGATATTCATTTTCCTGAAGAGGCGGATAAGATATTAGGTGGCTGTTTGATACCGCCAGAAAGACAAAAAAAAGATTCTAAGGAATCAAAAAAAAGGAAAAATTGGGTCTATGTTCAACGGAAAAAAATTCTCAAGAGCAAGGAAAAGTATTTTGTTTCCGTTCGCCCTACAGTGGCATATGAAATGGACGAAGGAAGAAATTTAGCAACACTTTTCCCGCAGGATCTCTTGCAAGAAGAAAATAATCTCCAAATTCGACTTGTCAATTTTATTTCTCATGAAAATAGCAAGTTAACTCAAAGAATTTATCACACAAATAGTCAATTTGTTAGAACTTGCTTAGTAGTGAATTGGGAACAAGAAGAAAAAGAAAAGGCTGGTGCTTCCCTTGTTGAGGTAAGAGCAAATGATCTTATTCGCGATTTCCTAAGAATTGAGTTAGTCAAGTCCACTATTTCGTATACACGAAAAAGGTATGGTAGGACAAGTGCAGGACCGATTCCCCATAATAGGTTAGATCGCGCCAATATCAATTCTTTTTATTCCAAGGCGAAGATTGAATCACTTAGCCAACATCCAGAAGCTATTGGCACTTTGTTGAATCGAAATAAAGAATACCACTCTTTGATGATTTTGTCGGCATCCAACTGTTCTCGAATTGGTTTATTCAAGAATTCAAAACATCCCAATGCGATAAAAGAATGGAATCCTAGAATTCCTATTCGAGAAATTTTTGGGCCCTTAGGCGCTATTGTAGCTAGTATATCGCATTTTTCTTCATCTTACTATTTACTAACGCATAATAAAATCCTGTTAAAAAAATATTTGTTCGTTGACAATTTAAAACAAACCTTCCAAGTACTTCAAGAACTTAAATACTCTTTAATAGATGAAAATAAAAGGATTTCTAATTTCGATAGTAACATAATGTTGGATCCATTCCTTTTGAATTGTCACTTTGTCCATCATGATTCTTGGGAAGAGACATTGGCAATAATTCACCTTGGACAATTTATTTGTGAAAATGTATGTCTATTTAAATCGCACATAAAAAAATCCGGTCAAATTTTCATTGTAAATATGAATTCCTTTGTTATAAGAGCAGCTAAACCTTATTTGGCCACTACAGGAGCAACTGTTAATGGTCATTATGGAGAAATCCTTTACAAGGGAGATAGGTTAGTTACGTTTATATATGAAAAATCGAGATCTAGTGACATAACGCAAGGTCTTCCAAAAGTGGAACAAATCTTTGAAGCGCGTTCAATTGATTCATTATCCCCGAATCTCGAAAGGAGAATTGAGGATTGGAATGAGCGTATACCAAGAATTCTTGGGGTCCCTTGGGGATTCTTGATTGGAGCTGAGCTAACCATAGCCCAAAGTCGTATCTCTTTGGTTAATAAAATCCAAAAGGTTTATCGATCCCAAGGGGTACAGATCCATAATAGACATATAGAGATTATTATACGCCAAGTAACATCAAAAGTGCGGGTTTCCGAAGATGGAATGTCTAATGTTTTTTCGCCTGGGGAATTAATCGGACTATTGCGAGCGGAACGAGCAGGACGAGCTTTGGATGAATCGATCTATTATCGGGCAATCTTATTGGGAATAACAAGGGCTTCCCTGAATACCCAAAGTTTCATATCTGAAGCAAGTTTTCAAGAAACTGCTCGAGTTTTAGCAAAAGCTGCCCTACGAGGTCGCATTGATTGGTTGAAAGGCTTGAAAGAAAACGTAGTTCTGGGGGGGATTATACCTGTTGGTACCGGATTCCAAAAATTTGTGCATCGTTCCCCACAAGACAAGAACCTTTATTTCGAAATAAAAAAAAAAAATCTATTCGCGTCGGAAATGAGAGATTTTTTGTTTCTCCATACAGAATTAGTTTCTTCAGATTCTGACGTAACAAACAATTTTTATGAGACATAAGAACCCCCATAAAAATATTTTTTACTTTACTAGACTTTTGAACTTAGAACACTAACAGGTCAAATTTTAGATTTTTAAGATTTTTATTTTAATAAGTAAAACAAGTCAGTTAATTCATTAAGGTGGTTATGTTTATACCATGTATCAATGGCCAACTCTTATCTTAGTACAAGGTTCTCTCGGAACAATTATTATTTATTTCAAGCTATTTCGGATCTTTCTTAATCTTCAAAAAGAACTAAATTCCGTAATGGAATGGTAGGATTAAAAAAAAGGAAGTGTGGAAAAAATGACAAGAAGATATTGGAACATTAATTTGAAAGAGATGATAGAAGCAGGAGTTCATTTTGGTCATGGTATTAAGAAATGGAATCCTAAAATGGCCCCTTACATTTCGGCAAAGCGTAAAGGTACTCATATTATAAATCTCGCTAGAACGGCTCGTTTTTTATCAGAAGCTTGTGATTTAGTTTTTGATGCAGCAAGTCAGGGAAAAAGTTTCTTAATTGTTGGTACCAAAAAAAGAGCAACAGATTTAGTAGCATCAGCTGCAATAAGGGCTCGTTGTCATTATGTTAATAAAAAGTGGTTCAGTGGTATGTTAACGAATTGGTCGATTACGAAAACTAGACTTTCTCAATTTAGAGACTTAAGAGCAGAAGAAAAAATGGGAAAATTCCACCATCTCCCAAAAAGAGATGTGGCAATCTTGAAGAGAAAATTATCTACTTTGCAAAGGTATCTCGGCGGGATCAAATATATGACGAGATTGCCAGACATTGTGATCGTCCTTGATCAGCAAAAAGAGTATATAGCTCTTCGGGAATGTGCCATTTTGGGGATTCCTACTATTTCTTTAGTCGATACAAATTGTGACCCGGATCTCGCGAATATATCGATTCCAGCCAACGATGACACTATGACTTCAATTCGATTGATTCTTAACAAATTAGTATTTTCAATTTGTGAGGGCCGTTCTCTCTATATAAGAAATCGTTGATTAAGAATATATAGTGAATTCTTGGGCAACTGCGTAAATTTATGGAATCACTTACTTTACTATATCTTTTTTTTTGCATAGAATTTTTTTTGCATAGAAAAAAGAAGGGGAATATTGATATATATTAGAGGGTATTGATATATATTATGATCTGATGTGCTTTCTTGGTATCCTAAATATAAGATTAATACTTCAAGTTGCTGAGTTGAGAAAGAGATGGTTGAATCAAAAGAATTCCTTTTTTGAAGTTCAATTTTTATCAGAGGACAATATGAATATTATACCTTGTTCCATTAAAACACTCAAGGGGTTATACGATATATCGGGTGTAGAAGTAGGCCAACACTTCTATTGGCAAATAGGAGGTTTCCAAATTCATGCCCAAGTACTCATCACTTCTTGGGTCGTAATTACTATCTTGCTAGGTTCAGTTGTCATAGCTGTTCGGAATCCACAAACCATCCCGACCGACGGTCAGAATTTTTTTGAATATGTCCTTGAGTTTATTCGAGACTTGAGCAAAACTCAGATTGGAGAAGAATATGGTCCCTGGGTTCCCTTTATTGGAACTATGTTCCTTTTTATTTTTGTTTCGAATTGGTCGGGTGCTCTTTTACCTTGGAAAATTATAGAGTTACCCCATGGGGAATTAGCAGCGCCCACGAATGATATAAATACTACTGTTGCTTTAGCTTTACTCACGTCAGCGGCATATTTTTATGCTGGTCTTAGCAAAAAAGGATTGAGCTATTTCGAGAAATATATTAAACCAACTCCAATCCTTTTACCAATTAACATCCTAGAAGATTTCACAAAACCATTATCGCTTAGCTTTCGACTTTTCGGGAATATATTGGCGGATGAATTAGTCGTTGTTGTTCTTGTTTCTTTAGTCCCCTTAGTAATCCCTATACCGGTCATGTTTCTTGGATTATTTACAAGCGGTATTCAAGCTCTTATTTTTGCAACATTAGCCGCAGCCTATATAGGTGAATCCATGGAGGGTCATCATTGAATTGACTCTTTTTGGAAATAGTATTTTTTTTTTTTGCAGCTTAGCTCAATTCATGCATGGTTCCAGATAATCTGCTTGGTTGCAAAAAAATAGTTAGAAATGCGTATGAATATATAGCCTAGAGTTGTAGGAGAGAGAATAGAATAGACTATATTATGGAATTTTCAAAGTATATATGCATTAAGGAGGGTGGAGTCAGGCTAGATCTATACTATAATATCCTTAATGTCTATAAGTGGAGTCCTCTTTTATGCAGGTTTCCACTTTAAGCAATGATTTTAGAATCCGATTCAATAGAAAATGAGAAAATATGCAAACAAAATAGAAGAAACAAATGTATATATATAGGATATTATATTATATATTCCTAGGTTAGATTCATTATCTAATCCGATATATGGATATGGAATTCCCTTCTATGTAGTTCGGACAATTCACATTATCATTTCAATTTGATTTCAATTTGTACTTTTTAGTTACTTTACTTCTCCCCAATAGAGCTTAGAAGTAAGAATTTATTGGTTGATTGTATCCTTAACCATTTCTTTTTTTTGACACGAGGAACTACTCACCATGAATCCACTAATTGCTGCTGCTTCTGTTATTGCTGCTGGATTGGCCGTAGGGCTTGCTTCTATTGGACCTGGAGTTGGTCAAGGTACTGCTGCAGGACAAGCTGTAGAAGGTATTGCGAGACAGCCAGAAGCAGAAGGTAAAATACGAGGTACTTTATTGCTTAGTCTAGCTTTTATGGAAGCTTTAACAATTTATGGACTAGTTGTGGCACTAGCGCTTTTATTTGCGAACCCTTTTGTTTAATCTTAAAAAAAAAATTCTTTCGATTTCGATTAGATACTTTTTTCTTTTTTTAGTAAATTGGTATTTGCTTCCACAATTCCAATTATATCAATACTTTATTTAATTTACTCCTATTTATTACTCCTGGAATTATCTATTTATCGGGACAGATAATACCCCATTCTAGGAAGGGCTGAGTTGAGTATTATTAATTTAGAAGATATGCTCACCTTCTTATTTCCCGTCCTTAGTTTAGGAAAGTGGAAAGTTTTTTCCTTTTATTTTAGGAATTTTGGGAACAGAACATTTCAACAAAGGAAGTCTTTCACCGGTCAAACAAGACGTAAGACTTAATCTAAAAGAAATTACTAGATTGAATCTATTTGCATTAAAAAAACCGATCAAAAAAGGGCGAGCGAAGTAAGTGATCGAAAAACTTTGTTCTTTGTTCGTCCTATCTATAAGAGGAGAGCATATGAAAAATGTAACCCATTCTTTCGTTTTTTTAGCTCACTGGCCATCCGCTGGCAGTTTCGGGCTTAATACCGATATTTTAGCAACAAATCTAATAAATCTAACTGTAGTGGTTGGTGTTTTGATTTTTTTTGGAAAGGGAGTGTGTGCGAGTTGTCTATTTCAAGAATAGATTGGATCTATCCGGCTGCACTTTATAATATTTTTTAGTATTTTTCGGATAAATAAGAAAAGGGTGCACGATCTCGACGAATTACTTCTGAATAAATTCAGAAATCATATGGAAGAACCATAGCATTTCGCGACTCATTGGTAAATCAACTTTGATTCTCTATAAACCAAGAATGTGAGACCATTAACACGGTTAAAGCTAAACTGCTTGAAGTCCAGGCAAAAAGAGGTACTCTTTCTACAACTATATTAGTATTAGTACCAATTTAAACGGGAAATAGCTAATGTAAAATTTATCTGATATAGAACACTCATATCGATAAAATGGTTTGAACTATTTACTAGAAAAAAAAGGGGGCACCCTGCCCTTTTTTAACCAATGCCGAATCGACGACCTATGTATAAAAAAGAGAAATTTTTTGGATTTGAAGAAAAAAAAAATAAAAAAGAATTCTATTAATTTTCATTTTCCATTTATTTAGTTAGTTTTTCTTAATGAAATTGAAATTATTAACTAGAGGGCAAATAAAAATAAAGAAACAACTTTGCTGACCATGATATATTTTTATCTAGGCGGAAGAGTCCTCTTAATATTTATCTAGTCTTATATAGGTTTCGGTATATTGAAATATAAACATAAAAAAGAAGATAGAGGATAGGCTCATTACTTAAAAAAAAGATATGGAAATAGCTATAGAAAAAAAAAAAGGAGCGTGAGAGCCAAATGAATCGAAAGATTCATGTTTGGTTCGGGAAGAGATCATAAAAGTTGTAAACTTACAAAATAATCTACTTTCATTAAAAGATTTATTAGATAATCGAAAACAGAGGATCTTGAGTACTATTCGAAATTCAGAAGAATTGCGTAGAGGGACCATTGAGCAACTCGAAAAAGCTCGGATTCGATTACAGAAAGTCGAACTAGAAGCGGATGAGTATCGAATGAATGGATACTCTGAGATAGAACGAGAAAAAGCAAATTTGATTAATGCTACTTCTATTAGTTTGGAACAATTGGAAAAGTCTAAAAACGAAACCCTTTATTTTGAAAAACAAAGGGCAATGAATCAGGTCCGACAGCGGGTTTTCCAACAGGCCGTACAAGGAGCTCTAGGAACTCTGAATAGTTGTTTGAATACCGAGTTACATTTCCGTACGATTCGTGCTAATATTGGCATTCTCGGGTCCCTGGAATGGAAGAAATAATTAAATTAATTAGGCCTTGAACTTCTACTTTCGTTTAGAATTTAGGCATTATTTTTCCCCTTGCTTCCGAAAAAAGAGTCAAGAAACACTAATGGCAACCCTTCGAGTCGACGAAATTCATAAAATTCTCCGCGAACGTATTGAACAATATAATAGGAAAGTAGGGATTGAGAATATAGGTCGCGTAGTTCAAGTGGGGGATGGGATTGCTCGTATTATAGGTCTTGGTGAAATAATGTCAGGTGAATTAGTCGAATTTGCAGAAGGTACTAGGGGTATTGCTCTGAATTTGGAATCCAAAAATGTTGGGATTGTATTAATGGGCGATGGGTTGATGATACAAGAGGGAAGTTTTGTAAAAGCAACAGGAAGAATTGCTCAGATACCCGTGAGTGAGGCTTACTTGGGTCGTGTTGTAAATGCTCTGGCTAAACCTATTGATGGGAAAGGCGAAATTATAGCTTCCGAATCTCGCTTAATTGAATCTCCTGCTCCAAGTATAATTTCCAGGCGTTCCGTATACGAACCTCTTCAAACAGGGCTTATTGCTATCGATTCGATGATCCCTATAGGGCGCGGTCAGCGAGAGTTAATTATTGGGGACAGACAGACTGGCAAAACAGCAGTAGCCACAGATACAATTCTCAATCAAAAAGGGCAAGGTGTAATATGTGTTTATGTAGCTATCGGTCAAAGAGCATCCTCCGTAGCTCAAGTAGTAACTACTTTCCATGAGGAGGGGGCCATGGAATACACTATTGTAGTAGCTGAAATGGCGGATTCACCTGCTACATTACAATACCTCGCTCCTTATACGGGAGCAGCCCTGGCTGAGTATTTTATGTACCGCGAACGGCATACTTTAATAATTTATGATGATCTCTCCAAACAGGCACAAGCTTATCGCCAAATGTCCCTTCTATTAAGAAGACCTCCCGGACGTGAGGCTTATCCAGGGATGTTTTTTATTTGCATTCACGCCTTTTAGAAAGAGCCGCTAAATTAAATTCTCTTTTAGGCGAAGGAAGTATGACCGCTTTACCAATAGTTGAGACTCAATCTGGAGACGTTTCCGCCTATATTCCTACTAATGTAATCTCCATTACAGATGGACAAATATTCTTATCTGCGGATCTATTCAATGCCGGAATTCGACCCGCTATTAATGTGGGTATTTCTGTTTCCAGAGTAGGATCCGCGGCTCAAATTAAAGCCATGAAACAAGTAGCTGGCAAATCAAAATTGGAACTAGCGCAATTCGCAGAGTTACAAGCCTTTGCACAATTCGCCTCTGCTCTCGATAAAACAAGTCAGAATCAATTGGCAAGGGGTCGACGATTAAGGGAATTGCTTAAACAATCCCAGGCAAATCCTCTCCAGTGGAAGAGCAGATAGCTACTATTTATACCGAACAAGAGGATATCTTGATTCGTTAGAAATTGAACAGGTAAATAAATTTCTGGATGAGTTACGTAAACATCTAAAAGATACTAAACCTCAATTCCAAGAAATTATATCTTCTAGCAAGACATTCACCGAGCAAGCGGAAATCCTTTTGAAGGAAGCTATTCAGGAACAGCTGGAACGGTTTTCTCTTCAGTAACAAATAAATTTTGCATGTCTACTCTTGTTAGTAGAATAGGAATCGTTGAGAAAGCTTTTTCATTTGAATCATGCAAAAAAGTTTTCTTTGTTTTTAGTTTAGTATAGTTATTTAAAGAATAGATAGAAATAAGATTGCGTCCAATAGGATTTGAACCTATACCAAAGGTTTAGAAGACCTCTGTCCTATCCATTAGACAATGGACGCTTTTCTTTCATATTTTATTCTTTCTTTTATTTTTTTGCTTCTTCCGAGAAAAAACTGTTAGACCAAACTCTTTTAGGAAATCAAAAAATCCAGATACAAATGCATGATGTATATATTATATCATGCATATATCATAAAGAAGGAGTATGGAGGCGGTAGTGGGAATCGAACCCGCAACCCCAAGGTTATGAGCCTTATGAGCTACCAAACTGCTCTATACTCTTAAACTAAAGAGGGGTAACTAGTGGATAAAAGAGGGTTGGATACGCCCCTCTACCAATATCTATACAAATAGAATAGTCCATTTATACAGAATGGTAAAGAGGGCTCCTCTATGATTATCAATTCCAGAAATCCATACAAATACGAAAGGGTATTTTATCCTTACCAACTGGATCTTGTTGCACCCGGTAACAAACATTCATAAACCATTTCTCGAAGTACGTGTCCGGATAGCCCAAAATGTCGATAGTTAGCTCTAGGTCTTCCGGTCAAAAAACAACGTCGATGAAGGCGTGTAGGTGCACTATTACGCGGTAGGGATTGCAATTTTTCTCGCATTTTCGTTTTTTCACTCAAACTCAAGGGAGAAACTTTGCTTCTTATCTTTTTTTTTAAAGATTGACGAATCAAATGATATTTCTGTTCTAATTTCTGCCGCTTCTTCTCC
>NW_028259489.1:0-33477 GCF_056163025.1 Triticum urartu | reverse complement strand
TATCTTTCGTTTTGTTCAAGCAGGATCAGAGGTATCCGCTTTATTAGGGAGAATGCCCTCCGCAGTGGGTTATCAACCTACTCTTAGTACAGAAATGGGTTCTTTGCAAGAAAGAATTGCTTCTACTAAAAAGGGATCTATAACTTCGATTCAAGCAGTTTATGTACCTGCAGACGATTTGACCGACCCTGCCCCTGCCACAACATTTGCACATTTGGATGCTACTACCGTACTTTCCAGAGGATTAGCTTCCAAGGGTATTTATCCAGCAGTAGATCCTTTAGATTCAACCTCGACTATGTTACAGCCTCGGATCGTTGGCAACGAACATTATGAAACTGCGCAAAGAGTTAAGGAAACTTTACAACGTTACAAAGAACTTCAGGACATTATCGCAATTCTTGGCTTGGATGAATTATCGGAAGAGGATCGTTTAACTGTAGCAAGAGCAAGAAAAATTGAGCGTTTCTTATCACAACCGTTCTTTGTGGCAGAAGTTTTTACTGGTTCTCCAGGAAAGTATGTTGCTCTTGCGGAAACTATTAGGGGATTTCAACTAATCCTTTCCGGAGAATTAGACGGCCTACCTGAACAGGCTTTTTATTTGGTGGGTAACATCGATGAAGCTAGCACGAAAGCTATAACCTTAGAAGAGGAGAACAAATCGAAGAAATGAAATTAAATCTTTATGTACTGACTCCTAAGCGAATTATTTGGGATTGTGAAGTGAAAGAAATCATTTTATCCACTAATAGTGGCCAAATTGGCGTATTACCAAACCACGCCCCCATTAACACAGCAGTAGATATGGGTCCTTTGAGAATACGCCTCCTCAACGACCAATGGTTAACAGCGATTCTGTGGAGCGGTTTTGCGAGAATAGTTAATAATGAGATCATCATTTTAGGAAATGATGCGGAACTGGGTAGTGATATTGATCCGGAAGAAGCTCAAAAGGCACTTGAAATAGCCGAAGCTAACTTGAGTAAAGCTGAGGGTACGAAAGATTTGGTTGAAGCGAAGCTCGCTCTCAGACGAGCTAGGATACGAATCGAGGCTGTCAATTGGATTCCCCCATCCAATTGAAGACAATCCAGTGGTTTATAGTTGATACAAAGAAAAAGGGAAGAGGGGTAGAAAAAGTTATTAGATAGCGAAGCGAAGTAAGTCCAATGCTATCTAGTAATTTTTCTACCTACTTACCTACTATTGGATTTGAACCAATGACTCCCGCCGTATGAAAGCAATACTCTAACCACTGAGTTAAGTAGGCAATTTATCACCACAAAGGAAGACCCATTACTTCGATCGATTATATATTGAATCCCTTTTCTAAGCAATACCGCTCTGTTATTGGTCTGTTATATACTAAATACTAAACTAAATACTAAACAGATACAGATCAAAGGGGTATCCTCTGGCATTAGAAAATATTCATCTTGACAAGAAATTATCTATATGTTAAGATATCTCTGATAAGGGCTATAGCTCAGTTCGGTAGAGCAACTCGTTTACACGTGCGCCAATGCTTTTCAAAGGAGCTTATTATGCAATGAACATAATCGATCTTATTGCAAAATCAATGTCTTACTTCATAGATTCGAGAGAATAGGAGAACAGTAGCCTGACAAACAGTCGGTTCAGTCCGATTCAGGTGCCAATTCAGGTGCCTAATCAAATAGAACCCTTATGGATTTGCTAGTTGATAAGGTAAATATCCAGCCCACTAAATGCTAGGCGTAATGAGGATAAGGGCCTCCAAAAAACTTCTTTTCGTTCTATGAACTTTAAGGTGTATGAAGTCTCATAGTTAACTCTTGCAGTGGAACGATAGAGACTCCATTTCACTTAGGTTGATTTAATTTAGACCGGAGGCAGACCTAAGTCAAGGTAATCCTCCTTTGAAACACTTTGGTATTGCTCCTAGATAGATCATAATACAAAAAATCAATCAGAGCACAGGGAGCCATCTCATTATCTTTCCGTAAAGAAAAACTATGGTGGACTAACTGATCTTTAAATCAGTTTATGAAAGAGCCCAATGCAAAAAAATGCATGTTGGGTCTTTGAAACAGTTCAAATCATTTCGATAATAATCCGTTTGATCTGTTTTACCGAGAAGGTCTACGGTTCGAATCCGTATAGCCCTAATATGCCCTTTTTTAGATTTTAGGATCTCTATCCTATGTTTTCTTTAGTTTAGTATAGTTTTCATTTTCTCATTAGTATTTGTTTATAGACTGGATAGGCGCCTGCGACATAGAATAGAGATAAAAGCATTACCAAAGGCTCATTCATCGAAAATCAAAATCATACAGACAGGAAAAGAAAAACGAATTTCTATCAAATCAATAGAAGAAAGGATCCTTTCCCTGATTTGAATCCCGTCCTCCTTCAAATAGGATATCTCTAGACTTCCCTATAATAACTGCAATGATTTTATCCATTTTGCGAATTCCTACTTTGTTTTAAGTATATTTATTACTTTGTTTATAGATACATTATGTAAATTGATCAACTTTAAATAGAAAAAATAAAGTAAAGAGTAAATAAGAAAACAGAATATTCTGTCTCATAGTTCTGAAATAGAGTTCTTTATTTTTATTTTATAGTATTACTTCTCATTAATTATACTGCATAGATTAGTCCTACTATCTTAATTAGGTTCTAATTTAGTAGTATTCTCATTTTTATTTAATAGTCTCTTATTATTTTATTATTAAATATTAAATAAAGGATAGAGCTATTCTTTTTTCTAGAGATTCTAGAGAAAGCGAGACAAAGTGAAACGAGAAAGTTTTCTTTATATAAGAATTAGATCTACATACACCATATCTAAATAGAATGGAAATCCAAAAGAAAGGGAGTTGGGATTCCATTGGATGAATCTTTAAAGAAGATGCAGCACAGAGGAAACAAAGGCTAAACTTAAACTAAGCGCTTTTGTTTGAACAAAAAAGATTCTTGTTTCACCGAGGAAAAGAGAGAAGTTCTGGATAAATTGACAATGCTGAATTGAATTGACTAATTTAAGTTCCGCCTATTCCACATTAATGGGAGTACATTATGTTTCTGCTTCACGAATATGATATTTTTTGGACATTTCTAATAATAGCAAGCCTTATTCCTATTTTGGCATTTTCGATTTCAGGACTTTTAGCCCCGGTTAGTGAAGGACCAGAGAAGCTTTCTAGTTATGAATCGGGTATAGAACCCATGGGAGGGGCTTGGGTACAATTCCGAATACGCTATTATATGTTTGCGCTCGTTTTTGTTGTTTTTGATGTGGAAACCGTCTTTCTATACCCTTGGGCAATGAGTTTCGACGTATTGGGTGTATCCGTTTTTATCGAAGCTTTGATTTTCGTGCTTATCTTAGTTGTTGGTTTAGTTTATGCATGGCGAAAAGGAGCCTTGGAATGGTCTTAACTGAATATTTAGACAAAAAAAAAGAAGGAAAAGATTCTATTGAGACAGTTATGAATTTGATTGAGTTTCCCTTACTTGACCAAACAAGTTCCAATTCTGTTATTTCAACTACACCAAATGATCTTTCGAATTGGTCAAGACTCTCCAGTTTATGGCCCCTTCTATACGGTACCAGTTGTTGTTTCATTGAATTTGCTTCATTAATAGGCTCACGATTCGACTTTGATCGTTATGGATTGGTACCAAGATCAAGTCCTAGGCAAGCAGACCTAATTTTAACAGCCGGTACGGTAACAATGAAAATGGCTCCCTCTTTAGTGAGATTATACGAGCAAATGCCTGAACCAAAATACGTCATTGCTATGGGAGCCTGTACTATTACAGGGGGAATGTTCAGTACGGATTCCTATAGTACTGTTCGGGGAGTTGATAAGTTAATTCCTGTGGATGTCTACTTGCCGGGCTGCCCACCTAAACCGGAGGCAGTTATAGATGCCCTAACAAAACTTCGTAAGAAGATATCGCGAGAAATAGTTGAGGATCAAACTCTATCTCAAAATAAAAATAGATGTTTTACTACCAGTCACAAGCTTTATGTTAGGCGCAGTACTCATACAGGAACTTATGAGCAAGAATTGCTCTATCAATCACCATCTACATTAGATATATCTTCTGAAACTTTTTTCAAATCCAAAAGTTCAGTACCTTCCTACAAATTAGTGAATTAGGAGAGGGGCTCTTTTGTGTAGAAAAATAAAAAGCAGGGCAATCTTTCAAACTTGCATCCGAAATGTGAAATATTTATACAAAGAGGGAGAGATGAAGACAATGCAGCAGGGTTGGTTATCTAATTGGCTAGTCAAACATGAGGTGGTTCATAGATCTTTGGGCTTTGATCACCGAGGAATAGAGACTTTACAAATAAAAGCAGGGGATTGGGATTCCATTGCTGTCATTTTATATGTATATGGTTACAATTATTTACGCTCCCAATGTGCTTATGATGTAGCACCCGGTGGATCTTTAGCTAGCGTGTATCATCTTACGAGAATACAATATGGTATAGATAATCCAGAAGAAGTCTGCATAAAAGTCTTTGCCCAAAAGGATAATCCTAGAATTCCGTCTGTCTTCTGGATTTGGAGAAGTGCCGATTTTCAAGAACGCGAATCTTATGATATGGTGGGAATCTCTTATGATAATCATCCGCGCCTTAAACGTATCCTAATGCCTGAAAGTTGGATAGGCTGGCCCTTACGTAAGGATTATATAACCCCCAATTTTTATGAAATACAAGATGCTCATTGAATGATAAGAAATTCATGCTCACTTATACAACACAACTCCAGATTTTATTCAAGTCAAGGAATATTTTTAGGTTCTTTTCCTAGATGAAACGGAATACCTATTTATAATTAATTCCTAATTATACAAAAGCATTCCAGATAGACTGAGCAAAAAAAGGGTTTCATTTGGATTCCCCTATTTTGAAAATCGCATATTAATTTCCTTCATATGAACAGAAAAATAGGATGACTCAAAGAAGTTCTCTACCAGGAACTTTGTACCGCGCACATTACTTAGCACAACTAGGAAAATAAGATAAGATAAAGATAAGCAAGACTAAAAAAATATTCGTCGGAATAGCGGAATACAAAATTAAGAAACGCAAAAAAATAAAGGGGAATCTCACCCCCTTCTTTATCATAAAGAAAAGATATATTTTAAAACTTCTTTAAAAAGAAAAAGAAGTGCCTCTATATTTATATTATAGATTTATCCACTTAGATGAATAAATATTATTAATGAATATGTATCACAATCCATCTCGAGGTATTTGGATCAATACCTATTCGGTGGATCTTTTTTTTTTTTTTCTCTGCCAGGAACCAGATTTGAACTGGTGACACGAGGATTTTCAGTCCTCTGCTCTACCAACTGAGCTATCCTGACCTTTTCTTGTGCATCATCCTAGTAGAGTATTTGTATCTATGTCAATTAAAAGGACTAAAAATTAATTAAAGTATTTCAAATTTTAAATTTGAAAATGGGGGGGGTAGTCCTATGCATTGTGCATGGTTTACTTAAATAAAACTTAAAAATAGAGTGAATAACCAAGATTTCTTGCCGATACTCTAATAAAAAAGAAATCTATTCAATGAATAGGATAAGATCCATTGAGTTCTCTTCGCATTCCTTTGTGAAAGAGTAGAATGAGAAAGCTAATGAATCTTAAACCCATTGCATTGATAAAAAGAAAAAAAAGTGCATTGATAAAAAGAAAAAAAAAAAGAGGATAAATAATAATAATATAGTATAGTTAGGGAATAAAAGAGGATTTGGGGATAGAGGGACTTGAACCCTCACAACTTATAAAGTCGACGGATTTTCCTTTTACTAGAAATTTCATTGTTGTCAGTATTGACATGTAGAATGGGACTCTCTCTTTGTCCTCGTCCGATTAATCCACTTTTTTAAAGATCTCGAAAACTTTGAATTTTAATTGAAGAATTTGATTATTCAATATTCGATTGGAGTGGATTCACAATAATGAAAAAAAAAAATTATGATATGAGTTTTTTATTTCATAATCATTATCATTTCTAATTTCATTTTTAAAAAAGATAAAGAACCTATATTATAATTAGAATATAATATGAGTTCTGTGATTAATCGTTTGCTATGTCAGTATCTATACGTGTTTATTAAATGTATAAGGTATAAAACCCCTCTTTCTCTAATTTAGAACTAGAAGGAATTCCACTAACAACACAACGTAATTAACTCGATTCGTTAGAACAGCTTCCATTGAGTCTCTGCACCTATCCTTTTCCTTTGTATTCTAGTTCGAGAACCCCTTGTTTTCTCAAAACACGGATTTGGCTCAGGATTGCCCTTTTTTAATTCCAGGGTTTCTCTGAATTTGGAAGTTACCACTTAGCAGGTTTCCATACCAAGGCTCAATACAATCAAGTCCGTAGCGTCTACCGATTTCGCCATATCCCCATTTCCCTCTTCTTTGAGACCAGGATTCCTTGTGTAATTTCATCCATCTCTTAGTTTTTTTTTTGAATCATTGAGTTCATCACTCAACGTAGTCTAGCAGTTCAGTTCGACTCTATTTGAGAGACCTCGCTTGCTTATTGCAATTCAGAATTGAATTGATTCTATCCTTGATGTATTTGCAATTCAATCCGAATCAATATATCCAAAAGTTTTTATCTCCCCCACCTCCCGTCTTACTTTTTTATAGTATTCAAAATTATACTATAACGCTTGATATTTATTCTTTTTTTCTAATCAGAATTAGCAATTTTATTTACTCTGACTCTATGTTCCCCTTAGTGAAATATTAATCCTCAAATTATTAACAAATAATAAAGTCTATAATGATCGAATGAAAATACCAATAAATTCTATAATTTTATTTTTTAATATCCTATAGTTAAGCATATCAAGCTAACTTTATCTTTAAGAAGTTTTAGTATTTTTTTATTTTTATAAGTATAACTTCAAATTTAGAACTAGTTAATAGCTAAGATTAATAACTAATATCTGAGATTTTACGGATTTCCTATACTATACCTATTTCTATTTGTTACACTATTTCCGTTATGTAAGCCCACTTAGCTCAGAGGTTAGAGCATCGCATTTGTAATGCGAGGGTCATCGGTTCAAATCCGATAGTCGGCTTTTTTTTCTCTATCGATGTTCTACGAACAAGAATCTCTTTTTTTCCGAATTAAATGGAGAATCCAGGATCTTTTATGTTTTTTACCTTACAATTTTGCTAGATACAAAACAATAAAATAAATAATATATATACAAAAAAAAAAGATTTTGATGAAATTCCATTTTTTGGGGTACTTTAGTTGATTTTACTCTGTTTATCCTGTAGTTTAATTCAGTTTTAATTTCGATGTATTCTGTAATGTAAATACAATGAAATTAATTGTGTAAAATGAAATTTCAATAAAATAAAAAAAGGAGTCTTCATGTCCCGTTATCGAGGACCTCGTTTAAAAAAAATACGCCGTCTGGGAGCTTTACCAGGACTCACTAGAAAAACACCTAAATCCGGAAGTAATCTTAAAAAAAAATTCAATTCTGGGAAAAAGGAGCAATATCGTATTCGTCTTCAAGAAAAACAGAAATTGCGTTTTCATTATGGTCTGACAGAACGACAATTACTTAGATATGTACATATCGCTGGAAAAGCAAAAAGGTCAACAGGCCAGGTTTTACTACAATTACTTGAAATGCGTTTGGATAATATCCTTTTTCGATTGGGTATGGCTTCAACCATTCCTGGGGCCCGCCAATTAGTCAACCATAGACATATTTTAGTTAATGGTCGTATAGTCAATATACCAAGTTTTCGTTGCAAACCCCGAGATATTATTACTACGAAAGATAACCAAAGATCAAAAGGTCTGGTTCAAAATTATATTGCTTCATCGGACCCGGGGAAATTGCCAAAGCATTTGGCGATTGACACGTTGGAATATAAAGGACTAGTAAATAAAATCCTAGATAGGAAGTGGGTCGGTCTCAAAATAAATGAGTTGTTAGTTGTAGAATATTACTCTCGTCAGACTTGAACTTAACGAAAAAAGGAAAGGTTCATAGAATTTTCTTCCCCTTCCCCTTTCCCCGAACTAAATCGCCCTAAGACCATTACCATTAATTTGTATTTTCCCATCAACTAGCTAAAATTGATTAACCCTAGGATTAGGATCCTTTTTTCTTTTTTCCTCTATGTGTATTTTACATACCACAGTAATTTGCTATAGAGAATTTCTAATTTCTATTAAATCAAAATAAGATAATATAAGATATTATATTATTGCTGGAAAAAATTGTTATTTGATTTGATACATTGTGATCCTTAACGTTGATGAATTAAGAAAAACGGAAAGAGAGGGATTCGAACCCTCGGTAAACAAAAGTCTACATAGCAGTTCCAATGCTACGCCTTGAACCGCTCGGCCATCTCTCCTACATAACTTATTATGGAAAATAAACTGAGTGAATAGCGAGTTTTCTTATTCCTGCAGTACAGGTACAACCGCAACCACTCGGGGGTTCCATAGTTCTATTGGAAAAATTCCTTTTGATCTAAGTGGAAGGATACAGGATTTTTTACTAGAAATTGCGCTCGCTATAAAATAAAAGTTTTAATTTGGGTTTTCCCGCAACTAAAGAAAAAGAAAATGGAAGAATTCTTCTTATTGCATAATAAAATAAAGAAACCTTAGAATTCCGTTTGCATAAGATACGCTACACCATACTATCGAAATCAAAAATAGGGTATGAGACAATTAATAACTTTGAAAACACGAAATAGTTGATAACATAAGTTGTTGTTCAGAAATAGGAAAGTGGAATGAAATCCAGTCTTAGTCAAATATTTCATATCTCTTCGTGTCCAAGCAGAAGGAAAAGGATACAATTTGAGCTGAGCGGAAAATCCATATCTCTCTTATCCATTTAAAGCATATGGATTTAGAGTAGAGCATATGGATCAATCTATTTATAATTATAAGAATCGAATGTGTTTGTTTTTATGTTATTTTGTGAAGGAATGAAAACAATTCTATATAGAATGGGTTGGGAATTATGCCTAGATCCCGTGGAAATGGAAATTTCATTGATAAGACCTCCTCAATTGTAGCCAATATTTTATTGCGAATAATTCCGACAACCTCAGGAGAAAAAAAGGCATTTACTTATTATAGAGATGGTGCGATTTGACTCTTTTTTTTGCTTTTTTTTAGCCCTACCTATACCTCAGTCTTACGAAAAAGAGAGGGGGGTTGGCATAGAGAGAACCAAATTTGTAAAGCAAACAAACCCACGCTTCGGGAAGGTGAGGCGAACTAACAATTCCTTCCGTCGTGTATCCTCGATTGATGCGGCTTCAGATACTTCAATTGTAGATTTGAGTATTGAGCGAAAGGTTACACCTACAGGATATGGTATGGTATGGATTACAGGCCAATCCTACTCTATTAGTATCCGTAGGCAGCATAGGGGAGAAAAGCACTACACCTAGAAATAGGAATCAACAAGAGAAAAACTTTGTTAGAAATTACCCCTTTCCTGATCGGTATCAGGGCTGGGAAGAATGGTTGGGATAACAAACAACCATCAGGTTTGTACTTTGGATACCCCTATAACCATCAAAGATCGTTGAAGTAGCTAATTCCTCTAAATAGGAGGCGTTGAGAACAAAGAAATTATTGGAGCTATCGTTTTCCTCTAGCATTAATAGAATTCATTGGTGTTAAGAAAAACCTCTTGTGGGAAGGTTGGCTAGAGATTTCTTGGAAAAATACCAGCCCCTTTCGGTTCATAATGAGACGGGACTAATTCTATTTTGATTCTATAGATTATTTCGCTTAGTACTATTATGTACAGAAGGGAGGAGCCGTATGAGATGAAAACCTCATGTACGGTTTTGGAACGGAGATTTTTTGAATAGAATGAACGACCGTAACGGATGTTGGCTCAATCCGAAGGAAATTATGCGGAAGCTTTGCAAAATTATTATGAAGCTACGCGACTAGAAATCGATCCCTATGATCGAAGTTATATACTCTATAACATAGGCCTTATACACACAAGCAATGGAGAGCATACAAAGGCTTTGGAATATTATTTCCGGGCACTAGAACGAAACCCCTTCTTACCGCAAGCTTTTAATAATATGGCCGTGATCTGTCATTACGTGCGACTATCTCCACTATAGAAAGAAAAAAAAAAAAGAGAGGATCAAATTTTCTAGTAAATACTAGAAAAAAAGGGCTTTCTACATAGGGATCGTAAAAACAACGATTTTTCCCTATCAGCTGTAGGAAGGAAGGACACTTCACGAGAATCAAAAAACGAAGAAAGTATGGCCTATACTACTACTCTATGGATAAAGTTTCTCAAATTGATAGAGAAAGCACCGTAAAGATCAATTAGTGAGCGACTGGGTCGATACAACTAAAAAAAACTGCTTACTTATCCCATGATATGGGGCAAAATTTAGGAATCCGCTTATGTAATAGAGCCGATCCACTAAGGGATTAAGCAGCGGTGTAGTATCAGATCCCAAAGATAGTAAGTTCTTTTTTCTTTCTTATGGAAAAAAGTCTTTTTCAAGGATTCTATAGAGATTTCATATATGAAACCGGGATAGTTACCTCTCAGAAAATTTGAACGAAGGCTCTATATCTATCTATGCTTCATTCTTCTGAAGGTGGGAAAAAAGATCAAACTGATTATTGATAAAAATTAGGGTTTGAAACTTAGGTAATTAATTTCTTCTGCTTAACCCAAGAACAAATTGGATCGATTTTTGATAAATCGAATTCAGTTAAGATAGGGGAAATTCAGATAGCAATTTCTGAGCCGTATGAGGTAGGAAACTCTCAAGTACGGTTCTAAGGGAAGGAACTTCCTATTCCGACCGAGGAGAACAGGCCATTCTACAGGGTGATTCGGAAATTGCGGAAGCTTGGTTTGATCAAGCTGCTGAATATTGGAAACAAGCTATAGCGCTTACTCCGGGAAATTATATTGAAGCACAGAACTGGTTGAAGATTACGAAGCGCTTTGAATTTGAATAAGACCATGCTCCTTCTTTTTCATAAAATGGGTGGTTTGGTTGTTGATCCATTAATCAAATAAATTAGGTCGTAAGATCGAATCAAGAATTTCATTATATCCATTTCTTATACCTTCTATTTTATATGATATTTCATAAGAATAAACCATAGGGATAGGGTCTAGAATAGAAGTAATAAAGTGAATAAAAAGAGGGGGCAATCTAAATATTGCTAATATATTAGGACCATCTTATTAATAATTCTAATGAGTTATCTTGGAATTTAGAATCAAATAAAAAACCCTATATTATGCTCAAGGAAAGTAGATATAGATAGGAGCTTATGCCCTCAAAAAAAATACACTAGTTTCTTAAATTAAAAATAAAAAAGATTTTTTTCTTACGTCGAGAAATATTTGTTTTTCAAGATAAACAATGTCCGTTAGGCACCTAATCTTTATGTCATAATAGACCCGAACACTTGCCTCGGATTGACTTCAATATATAATTGCTCCAGTGAATAACTAAAAAAAAAATAGAAGGATGGTAGATAGTAAAGAAAAGAACTAATCACAATATCTATCTTTCAAAATCTATCTTTCAAAATCTATCTTTCAAAATATATATCTTTCAAAGATTCACTAAAAAGACAGTTGGCGGGTCTCTTTGTATGTCTTGTCCGGAAAGAGGAGGACTTAATGATTATTCGTTCGCCGGAACCAGAAGTAAAAATTGTTGTGGATAGGGATCCTGTAAAAACATCTTTTGAGGAATGGGCCAGACCCGGCCATTTCTCAAGAACACTAGCTAAGGGCCCTGATACTACCACTTGGATCTGGAACCTACATGCTGATGCTCACGATTTCGATAGTCATACTGGTGATTTGGAGGAGATTTCTCGAAAAGTCTTTAGTGCTCATTTCGGGCAACTTTCCATTATCTTTCTTTGGTTGAGTGGCATGTACTTTCATGGCGCCCGTTTTTCCAATTATGAAGCATGGCTAAGTGATCCTACTCACATTGGACCCAGTGCTCAGGTAGTTTGGCCTATAGTAGGGCAAGAAATATTGAATGGTGATGTAGGCGGGGGTTTCCGAGGAATCCAAATAACCTCTGGTTTTTTTCAGCTTTGGCGAGCATCTGGAATAACTAGTGAATTACAACTCTATTGTACTGCAATTGGTGCATTGATTTTTGCAGCGTTAATGCTTTTTGCTGGTTGGTTCCATTATCACAAAGCCGCTCCCAAATTGGCCTGGTTCCAAGATGTAGAATCCATGTTGAATCACCACTTAGCGGGATTATTAGGACTTGGGTCTCTTTCTTGGGCGGGGCACCAAATTCATGTATCTTTACCAATTAACCAATTTCTTGACGCTGGGGTGGATCCTAAAGAGATACCACTTCCTCATGAATTTATCTTGAATCGGGACCTTTTGGCTCAACTTTATCCTAGTTTTGCCGAAGGAGCAACCCCTTTTTTCACTTTAAATTGGTCCAAATACGCAGAATTTCTGACTTTTCGCGGAGGACTAGATCCAGTAACCGGTGGTCTCTGGCTGACCGATATTGCGCACCATCATTTAGCTATTGCTATTCTTTTCCTAATCGCAGGTCATATGTATAGGACCAATTGGGGTATTGGCCATGGACTTAAAGATATTTTGGAGGCTCACAAGGGCCCATTTACAGGACAAGGCCATAAGGGTCTTTATGAAATCTTAACAACGTCATGGCATGCTCAATTATCTCTTAACCTAGCTATGCTAGGCTCTACAACCATTGTTGTAGCTCATCATATGTATTCTATGCCTCCCTATCCATACCTAGCTACTGACTATGGTACACAACTTTCCTTGTTCACACACCACATGTGGATTGGCGGATTTCTAATAGTCGGTGCTGCTGCACATGCAGCAATTTTTATGGTAAGAGACTATGATCCAACTACTCGATACAACGATCTATTAGATCGCGTCCTTAGACACCGCGATGCAATCATATCCCACCTTAACTGGGTATGTATATTTCTAGGTTTTCACAGTTTTGGCTTGTACATTCATAATGATACCATGAGTGCTTTAGGCCGTCCACAAGATATGTTTTCGGATACTGCCATACAATTACAACCTATCTTTGCTCAATGGGTACAAAATATCCATGCTACTGCGCCTGGCGTAACAGCTCCTGGTGCAACAACAAGTACTAGCTTAACGTGGGGAGGCGGCGAGTTAGTAGCAGTAGGTGGCAAAGTGGCTTTGTTACCTATTCCATTAGGAACCGCAGATTTTTTAGTCCATCACATTCATGCATTTACCATACATGTGACTGTATTAATACTTTTGAAAGGTGTTTTATTTGCTCGGAGTTCCCGTTTGATACCCGATAAAGCAAATCTAGGTTTTCGCTTTCCTTGCGATGGGCCTGGCCGAGGGGGAACATGTCAAGTATCCGCCTGGGATCATGTTTTCTTAGGTTTATTCTGGATGTACAATGCAATTTCGGTAGTCATTTTCCATTTCAGTTGGAAAATGCAGTCGGATGTTTGGGGTACTATAAGTGATCAAGGGGTGGTAACTCATATTACAGGGGGAAACTTTGCACAGAGTTCCATTACGATTAATGGGTGGCTTCGAGATTTCTTGTGGGCACAGGCATCGCAAGTCATTCAGTCTTATGGTTCTTCATTATCTGCATATGGTCTTTTTTTCTTAGGTGCTCATTTTGTCTGGGCCTTCAGTTTAATGTTTTTATTCAGCGGCCGTGGTTATTGGCAAGAACTCATTGAATCTATCGTTTGGGCTCATAACAAATTAAAAGTTGCTCCTGCTACTCAGCCTAGAGCCTTGAGCATTATACAAGGACGCGCTGTAGGAGTAACCCATTACCTTCTGGGTGGAATTGCCACGACATGGGCATTCTTCTTAGCGAGAATTATTGCAGTAGGATAGTGGCTAGGAGGATTTGAAAGGCATTATGGAATTAAGATTTCCCAGGTTTAGCCAAGGCTTAGCTCAGGACCCCACTACTCGTCGTATTTGGTTTGGTATTGCTACCGCACATGATTTCGAAAGTCATGATGATATTACTGAAGAACGTCTTTATCAGAACATTTTTGCTTCTCACTTTGGGCAATTAGCAATAATCTTTCTATGGACGTCCGGAAATCTGTTTCATGTAGCTTGGCAAGGAAATTTTGAATCATGGATACAGGATCCTTTACACGTAAGACCTATTGCTCATGCGATTTGGGATCCTCATTTTGGTCAACCCGCTGTGGAAGCCTTTACTCGAGGAGGTGCTGCTGGTCCAGTGAATATTGCTTATTCTGGAGTTTATCAGTGGTGGTATACAATAGGATTACGCACCAATGAGGATCTTTATACTGGAGCTCTTTTTCTATTATTTCTTTCTACGCTGTCCTTAATAGCGGGTTGGTTACATCTACAACCCAAATGGAAACCAAGCCTTTCGTGGTTCAAAAACGCGGAATCTCGTCTCAATCATCATATTGTCAGGACTTTTCGGGGTAAGTTCTTTGGCTTGGACAGGACATTTAGTTCATGTTGCTATTCCCGCATCCAGGGGGGAGTACGTTCGATGGAATAATTTCTTAGATGTATTACCCTATCCCCAGGGGTTGGGACCCCTTTTGACGGGTCAATGGAATCTTTATGCCCAAAACCCTGATTCGAGTAATCATTTATTTGGTACCGCTCAAGGAGCGGGAACTGCCATTCTAACTCTTCTTGGGGGATTCCATCCACAAACACAAAGTTTGTGGCTGACCGATATGGCTCACCATCATTTAGCTATTGCATTTATTTTTCTCATTGCCGGTCACATGTATCGAACTAACTTCGGAATTGGGCACAGTATTAAAGATCTTTTAGAAGCGCATACTCCTCCGGGGGGTCGATTAGGGCGTGGGCATAAGGGCCTTTATGACACAATCAACAATTCGATTCATTTTCAGTTAGGTCTTGCTCTAGCTTCTTTAGGGGTTATTACTTCCTTAGTAGCTCAACATATGTACTCTTTACCTCCTTATGCATTCATAGCACAAGACTTTACTACTCAAGCTGCTTTATATACTCATCACCAATATATTGCAGGGTTCATCATGACAGGGGCTTTTGCTCATGGAGCTATTTTTTTCATTAGGGATTACAATCCGGAACAGAATGAGGATAATGTATTGGCAAGAATGTTAGACCATAAAGAAGCTATCATATCTCATTTAAGTTGGGCTAGCCTCTTTCTAGGATTCCATACCTTGGGCCTTTATGTTCATAACGACGTCATGCTTGCTTTTGGTACTCCAGAAAAGCAAATCTTGATCGAACCTATATTTGCCCAATGGATACAATCTGCTCATGGCAAGACGACATATGGGTTCGATATACTCTTATCTTCAACGAATGGCCCCGCTTTCAATGCGGGTCGAAGCCTATGGTTGCCCGGATGGTTGAATGCTGTTAATGAGAATAGTAATTCGCTTTTCTTAACAATAGGACCTGGGGATTTCTTGGTTCATCATGCTATTGCTCTAGGTTTGCATACAACTACATTGATTTTAGTAAAGGGCGCTTTAGATGCACGCGGTTCCAAATTAATGCCAGATAAAAAGGATTTTGGATATAGTTTTCCTTGTGACGGCCCAGGGCGCGGCGGTACTTGTGATATTTCTGCTTGGGACGCATTTTATTTGGCAGTTTTCTGGATGTTAAATACCATTGGGTGGGTTACTTTTTATTGGCATTGGAAACATATCACATTATGGCAGGGCAACGTTTCACAATTTAATGAATCCTCCACTTATTTGATGGGATGGTTAAGAGATTACCTATGGTTAAACTCTTCACAACTTATCAATGGATATAATCCTTTTGGGATGAATAGTTTATCGGTATGGGCGTGGATGTTCTTATTTGGACATCTTGTTTGGGCTACTGGATTTATGTTCTTAATTTCCTGGCGGGGGTATTGGCAGGAATTAATTGAGACTTTAGCATGGGCTCATGAACGCACACCTTTAGCTAATTTAATTCGCTGGAGAGATAAGCCCGTGGCTCTTTCCATTGTGCAAGCAAGATTGGTTGGATTAGCTCACTTTTCCGTGGGTTATATATTCACTTATGCAGCTTTCTTGATTGCCTCAACATCAGGCAAGTTTGGTTAATTTAGTTTGTTTTTTTGTACTGTATCAGCACCTAGTTCATTACTCTTGATAGAGAGGGAGGATCTGCCTTTTTAGATTTCTTTTTCTATTTATTTTTCCATCTAGGATTAGAACCGTATACTTGGTAATAATAGCAACGACACATTATGGCAAAAAAAAGTTTGATTCAGAGGGAGAAGAAGCGGCAGAAATTAGAACAGAAATATCATTTGATTCGTCAATCTTTAAAAAAAAAGATAAGAAGCAAAGTTTCTCCCTTGAGTTTGAGTGAAAAAACGAAAATGCGAGAAAAATTGCAATCCCTACCGCGTAATAGTGCACCTACACGCCTTCATCGACGTTGTTTTTTGACCGGAAGACCTAGAGCTAACTATCGACATTTTGGGCTATCCGGACACGTACTTCGAGAAATGGTTTATGAATGTTTGTTACCGGGTGCAACAAGATCCAGTTGGTAAGGATAAAATACCCTTTCGTATTTGTATGGATTTCTGGAATTGATAATCATAGAGGAGCCCTCTTTACCATTCTGTATAAATGGACTATTCTATTTGTATAGATATTGGTAGAGGGGCGTATCCAACCCTCTTTTATCCACTAGTTACCCCTCTTTAGTTTAAGAGTATAGAGCAGTTTGGTAGCTCATAAGGCTCATAACCTTGGGGTTGCGGGTTCGATTCCCACTACCGCCTCCATACTCCTTCTTTATGATATATGCATGATATAATATATACATCATGCATTTGTATCTGGATTTTTTGATTTCCTAAAAGAGTTTTGGTCTAACAGTTTTTTCTCGGAAGAAGCAAAAAAATAAAAGAAAGAATAAAATATGAAAGAAAAGCGTCCATTGTCTAATGGATAGGACAGAGGTCTTCTAAACCTTTGGTATAGGTTCAAATCCTATTGGACGCAATCTTATTTCTATCTATTCTTTAAATAACTATACTAAACTAAAAACAAAGAAAACTTTTTTGCATGATTCAAATGAAAAAGCTTTCTCAACGATTCCTATTCTACTAACAAGAGTAGACATGCAAAATTTATTTGTTACTGAAGAGAAAACCGTTCCAGCTGTTCCTGAATAGCTTCCTTCAAAAGGATTTCCGCTTGCTCGGTGAATGTCTTGCTAGAAGATATAATTTCTTGGAATTGAGGTTTAGTATCTTTTAGATGTTTACGTAACTCATCCAGAAATTTATTTACCTGTTCAATTTCTAACGAATCAAGATATCCTCTTGTTCCGGTATAAATAGTAGCTATCTGCTCTTCCACTGGGAGAGGATTTGCCTGGGATTGTTTAAGCAATTCCCTTAATCGTCGACCCCTTGCCAATTGATTCTGACTTGTTTTATCGAGAGCAGAGGCGAATTGTGCAAAGGCTTGTAACTCTGCGAATTGCGCTAGTTCCAATTTTGATTTGCCAGCTACTTGTTTCATGGCTTTAATTTGAGCCGCGGATCCTACTCTGGAAACAGAAATACCCACATTAATAGCGGGTCGAATTCCGGCATTGAATAGATCCGCAGATAAGAATATTTGTCCATCTGTAATGGAGATTACATTAGTAGGAATATAGGCGGAAACGTCTCCAGATTGAGTCTCAACTATTGGTAAAGCGGTCATACTTCCTTCGCCTAAAAGAGAATTTAATTTAGCGGCTCTTTCTAAAAGGCGTGAATGCAAATAAAAAACATCCCCTGGATAAGCCTCACGTCCGGGAGGTCTTCTTAATAGAAGGGACATTTGGCGATAAGCTTGTGCCTGTTTGGAGAGATCATCATAAATTATTAAAGTATGCCGTTCGCGGTACATAAAATACTCAGCCAGGGCTGCTCCCGTATAAGGAGCGAGGTATTGTAATGTAGCAGGTGAATCCGCCATTTCAGCTACTACAATAGTGTATTCCATGGCCCCCTCCTCATGGAAAGTAGTTACTACTTGAGCTACGGAGGATGCTCTTTGACCGATAGCTACATAAACACATATTACACCTTGCCCTTTTTGATTGAGAATTGTATCTGTGGCTACTGCTGTTTTGCCAGTCTGTCTGTCCCCAATAATTAACTCTCGCTGACCGCGCCCTATAGGGATCATCGAATCGATAGCAATAAGCCCTGTTTGAAGAGGTTCGTATACGGAACGCCTGGAAATTATACTTGGAGCAGGAGATTCAATTAAGCGAGATTCGGAAGCTATAATTTCGCCTTTCCCATCAATAGGTTTAGCCAGAGCATTTACAACACGACCCAAGTAAGCCTCACTCACGGGTATCTGAGCAATTCTTCCTGTTGCTTTTACAAAACTTCCCTCTTGTATCATCAACCCATCGCCCATTAATACAATCCCAACATTTTTGGATTCCAAATTCAGAGCAATACCCCTAGTACCTTCTGCAAATTCGACTAATTCACCTGACATTATTTCACCAAGACCTATAATACGAGCAATCCCATCCCCCACTTGAACTACGCGACCTATATTCTCAATCCCTACTTTCCTATTATATTGTTCAATACGTTCGCGGAGAATTTTATGAATTTCGTCGACTCGAAGGGTTGCCATTAGTGTTTCTTGACTCTTTTTTCGGAAGCAAGGGGAAAAATAATGCCTAAATTCTAAACGAAAGTAGAAGTTCAAGGCCTAATTAATTTAATTATTTCTTCCATTCCAGGGACCCGAGAATGCCAATATTAGCACGAATCGTACGGAAATGTAACTCGGTATTCAAACAACTATTCAGAGTTCCTAGAGCTCCTTGTACGGCCTGTTGGAAAACCCGCTGTCGGACCTGATTCATTGCCCTTTGTTTTTCAAAATAAAGGGTTTCGTTTTTAGACTTTTCCAATTGTTCCAAACTAATAGAAGTAGCATTAATCAAATTTGCTTTTTCTCGTTCTATCTCAGAGTATCCATTCATTCGATACTCATCCGCTTCTAGTTCGACTTTCTGTAATCGAATCCGAGCTTTTTCGAGTTGCTCAATGGTCCCTCTACGCAATTCTTCTGAATTTCGAATAGTACTCAAGATCCTCTGTTTTCGATTATCTAATAAATCTTTTAATGAAAGTAGATTATTTTGTAAGTTTACAACTTTTATGATCTCTTCCCGAACCAAACATGAATCTTTCGATTCATTTGGCTCTCACGCTCCTTTTTTTTTTTCTATAGCTATTTCCATATCTTTTTTTTAAGTAATGAGCCTATCCTCTATCTTCTTTTTTATGTTTATATTTCAATATACCGAAACCTATATAAGACTAGATAAATATTAAGAGGACTCTTCCGCCTAGATAAAAATATATCATGGTCAGCAAAGTTGTTTCTTTATTTTTATTTGCCCTCTAGTTAATAATTTCAATTTCATTAAGAAAAACTAACTAAATAAATGGAAAATGAAAATTAATAGAATTCTTTTTTATTTTTTTTTTCTTCAAATCCAAAAAATTTCTCTTTTTTATACATAGGTCGTCGATTCGGCATTGGTTAAAAAAGGGCAGGGTGCCCCCTTTTTTTTCTAGTAAATAGTTCAAACCATTTTATCGATATGAGTGTTCTATATCAGATAAATTTTACATTAGCTATTTCCCGTTTAAATTGGTACTAATACTAATATAGTTGTAGAAAGAGTACCTCTTTTTGCCTGGACTTCAAGCAGTTTAGCTTTAACCGTGTTAATGGTCTCACATTCTTGGTTTATAGAGAATCAAAGTTGATTTACCAATGAGTCGCGAAATGCTATGGTTCTTCCATATGATTTCTGAATTTATTCAGAAGTAATTCGTCGAGATCGTGCACCCTTTTCTTATTTATCCGAAAAATACTAAAAAATATTATAAAGTGCAGCCGGATAGATCCAATCTATTCTTGAAATAGACAACTCGCACACACTCCCTTTCCAAAAAAAATCAAAACACCAACCACTACAGTTAGATTTATTAGATTTGTTGCTAAAATATCGGTATTAAGCCCGAAACTGCCAGCGGATGGCCAGTGAGCTAAAAAAACGAAAGAATGGGTTACATTTTTCATATGCTCTCCTCTTATAGATAGGACGAACAAAGAACAAAGTTTTTCGATCACTTACTTCGCTCGCCCTTTTTTGATCGGTTTTTTTAATGCAAATAGATTCAATCTAGTAATTTCTTTTAGATTAAGTCTTACGTCTTGTTTGACCGGTGAAAGACTTCCTTTGTTGAAATGTTCTGTTCCCAAAATTCCTAAAATAAAAGGAAAAAACTTTCCACTTTCCTAAACTAAGGACGGGAAATAAGAAGGTGAGCATATCTTCTAAATTAATAATACTCAACTCAGCCCTTCCTAGAATGGGGTATTATCTGTCCCGATAAATAGATAATTCCAGGAGTAATAAATAGGAGTAAATTAAATAAAGTATTGATATAATTGGAATTGTGGAAGCAAATACCAATTTACTAAAAAAAGAAAAAAGTATCTAATCGAAATCGAAAGAATTTTTTTTTTAAGATTAAACAAAAGGGTTCGCAAATAAAAGCGCTAGTGCCACAACTAGTCCATAAATTGTTAAAGCTTCCATAAAAGCTAGACTAAGCAATAAAGTACCTCGTATTTTACCTTCTGCTTCTGGCTGTCTCGCAATACCTTCTACAGCTTGTCCTGCAGCAGTACCTTGACCAACTCCAGGTCCAATAGAAGCAAGCCCTACGGCCAATCCAGCAGCAATAACAGAAGCAGCAGCAATTAGTGGATTCATGGTGAGTAGTTCCTCGTGTCAAAAAAAAGAAATGGTTAAGGATACAATCAACCAATAAATTCTTACTTCTAAGCTCTATTGGGGAGAAGTAAAGTAACTAAAAAGTACAAATTGAAATCAAATTGAAATGATAATGTGAATTGTCCGAACTACATAGAAGGGAATTCCATATCCATATATCGGATTAGATAATGAATCTAACCTAGGAATATATAATATAATATCCTATATATATACATTTGTTTCTTCTATTTTGTTTGCATATTTTCTCATTTTCTATTGAATCGGATTCTAAAATCATTGCTTAAAGTGGAAACCTGCATAAAAGAGGACTCCACTTATAGACATTAAGGATATTATAGTATAGATCTAGCCTGACTCCACCCTCCTTAATGCATATATACTTTGAAAATTCCATAATATAGTCTATTCTATTCTCTCTCCTACAACTCTAGGCTATATATTCATACGCATTTCTAACTATTTTTTTGCAACCAAGCAGATTATCTGGAACCATGCATGAATTGAGCTAAGCTGCAAAAAAAAAAAATACTATTTCCAAAAAGAGTCAATTCAATGATGACCCTCCATGGATTCACCTATATAGGCTGCGGCTAATGTTGCAAAAATAAGAGCTTGAATACCGCTTGTAAATAATCCAAGAAACATGACCGGTATAGGGATTACTAAGGGGACTAAAGAAACAAGAACAACAACGACTAATTCATCCGCCAATATATTCCCGAAAAGTCGAAAGCTAAGCGATAATGGTTTTGTGAAATCTTCTAGGATGTTAATTGGTAAAAGGATTGGAGTTGGTTTAATATATTTCTCGAAATAGCTCAATCCTTTTTTGCTAAGACCAGCATAAAAATATGCCGCTGACGTGAGTAAAGCTAAAGCAACAGTAGTATTTATATCATTCGTGGGCGCTGCTAATTCCCCATGGGGTAACTCTATAATTTTCCAAGGTAAAAGAGCACCCGACCAATTCGAAACAAAAATAAAAAGGAACATAGTTCCAATAAAGGGAACCCAGGGACCATATTCTTCTCCAATCTGAGTTTTGCTCAAGTCTCGAATAAACTCAAGGACATATTCAAAAAAATTCTGACCGTCGGTCGGGATGGTTTGTGGATTCCGAACAGCTATGACAACTGAACCTAGCAAGATAGTAATTACGACCCAAGAAGTGATGAGTACTTGGGCATGAATTTGGAAACCTCCTATTTGCCAATAGAAGTGTTGGCCTACTTCTACACCCGATATATCGTATAACCCCTTGAGTGTTTTAATGGAACAAGGTATAATATTCATATTGTCCTCTGATAAAAATTGAACTTCAAAAAAGGAATTCTTTTGATTCAACCATCTCTTTCTCAACTCAGCAACTTGAAGTATTAATCTTATATTTAGGATACCAAGAAAGCACATCAGATCATAATATATATCAATACCCTCTAATATATATCAATATTCCCCTTCTTTTTTCTATGCAAAAAAAATTCTATGCAAAAAAAAAGATATAGTAAAGTAAGTGATTCCATAAATTTACGCAGTTGCCCAAGAATTCACTATATATTCTTAATCAACGATTTCTTATATAGAGAGAACGGCCCTCACAAATTGAAAATACTAATTTGTTAAGAATCAATCGAATTGAAGTCATAGTGTCATCGTTGGCTGGAATCGATATATTCGCGAGATCCGGGTCACAATTTGTATCGACTAAAGAAATAGTAGGAATCCCCAAAATGGCACATTCCCGAAGAGCTATATACTCTTTTTGCTGATCAAGGACGATCACAATGTCTGGCAATCTCGTCATATATTTGATCCCGCCGAGATACCTTTGCAAAGTAGATAATTTTCTCTTCAAGATTGCCACATCTCTTTTTGGGAGATGGTGGAATTTTCCCATTTTTTCTTCTGCTCTTAAGTCTCTAAATTGAGAAAGTCTAGTTTTCGTAATCGACCAATTCGTTAACATACCACTGAACCACTTTTTATTAACATAATGACAACGAGCCCTTATTGCAGCTGATGCTACTAAATCTGTTGCTCTTTTTTTGGTACCAACAATTAAGAAACTTTTTCCCTGACTTGCTGCATCAAAAACTAAATCACAAGCTTCTGATAAAAAACGAGCCGTTCTAGCGAGATTTATAATATGAGTACCTTTACGCTTTGCCGAAATGTAAGGGGCCATTTTAGGATTCCATTTCTTAATACCATGACCAAAATGAACTCCTGCTTCTATCATCTCTTTCAAATTAATGTTCCAATATCTTCTTGTCATTTTTTCCACACTTCCTTTTTTTTAATCCTACCATTCCATTACGGAATTTAGTTCTTTTTGAAGATTAAGAAAGATCCGAAATAGCTTGAAATAAATAATAATTGTTCCGAGAGAACCTTGTACTAAGATAAGAGTTGGCCATTGATACATGGTATAAACATAACCACCTTAATGAATTAACTGACTTGTTTTACTTATTAAAATAAAAATCTTAAAAATCTAAAATTTGACCTGTTAGTGTTCTAAGTTCAAAAGTCTAGTAAAGTAAAAAATATTTTTATGGGGGTTCTTATGTCTCATAAAAATTGTTTGTTACGTCAGAATCTGAAGAAACTAATTCTGTATGGAGAAACAAAAAATCTCTCATTTCCGACGCGAATAGATTTTTTTTTTTTATTTCGAAATAAAGGTTCTTGTCTTGTGGGGAACGATGCACAAATTTTTGGAATCCGGTACCAACAGGTATAATCCCCCCCAGAACTACGTTTTCTTTCAAGCCTTTCAACCAATCAATGCGACCTCGTAGGGCAGCTTTTGCTAAAACTCGAGCAGTTTCTTGAAAACTTGCTTCAGATATGAAACTTTGGGTATTCAGGGAAGCCCTTGTTATTCCCAATAAGATTGCCCGATAATAGATCGATTCATCCAAAGCTCGTCCTGCTCGTTCCGCTCGCAATAGTCCGATTAATTCCCCAGGCGAAAAAACATTAGACATTCCATCTTCGGAAACCCGCACTTTTGATGTTACTTGGCGTATAATAATCTCTATATGTCTATTATGGATCTGTACCCCTTGGGATCGATAAACCTTTTGGATTTTATTAACCAAAGAGATACGACTTTGGGCTATGGTTAGCTCAGCTCCAATCAAGAATCCCCAAGGGACCCCAAGAATTCTTGGTATACGCTCATTCCAATCCTCAATTCTCCTTTCGAGATTCGGGGATAATGAATCAATTGAACGCGCTTCAAAGATTTGTTCCACTTTTGGAAGACCTTGCGTTATGTCACTAGATCTCGATTTTTCATATATAAACGTAACTAACCTATCTCCCTTGTAAAGGATTTCTCCATAATGACCATTAACAGTTGCTCCTGTAGTGGCCAAATAAGGTTTAGCTGCTCTTATAACAAAGGAATTCATATTTACAATGAAAATTTGACCGGATTTTTTTATGTGCGATTTAAATAGACATACATTTTCACAAATAAATTGTCCAAGGTGAATTATTGCCAATGTCTCTTCCCAAGAATCATGATGGACAAAGTGACAATTCAAAAGGAATGGATCCAACATTATGTTACTATCGAAATTAGAAATCCTTTTATTTTCATCTATTAAAGAGTATTTAAGTTCTTGAAGTACTTGGAAGGTTTGTTTTAAATTGTCAACGAACAAATATTTTTTTAACAGGATTTTATTATGCGTTAGTAAATAGTAAGATGAAGAAAAATGCGATATACTAGCTACAATAGCGCCTAAGGGCCCAAAAATTTCTCGAATAGGAATTCTAGGATTCCATTCTTTTATCGCATTGGGATGTTTTGAATTCTTGAATAAACCAATTCGAGAACAGTTGGATGCCGACAAAATCATCAAAGAGTGGTATTCTTTATTTCGATTCAACAAAGTGCCAATAGCTTCTGGATGTTGGCTAAGTGATTCAATCTTCGCCTTGGAATAAAAAGAATTGATATTGGCGCGATCTAACCTATTATGGGGAATCGGTCCTGCACTTGTCCTACCATACCTTTTTCGTGTATACGAAATAGTGGACTTGACTAACTCAATTCTTAGGAAATCGCGAATAAGATCATTTGCTCTTACCTCAACAAGGGAAGCACCAGCCTTTTCTTTTTCTTCTTGTTCCCAATTCACTACTAAGCAAGTTCTAACAAATTGACTATTTGTGTGATAAATTCTTTGAGTTAACTTGCTATTTTCATGAGAAATAAAATTGACAAGTCGAATTTGGAGATTATTTTCTTCTTGCAAGAGATCCTGCGGGAAAAGTGTTGCTAAATTTCTTCCTTCGTCCATTTCATATGCCACTGTAGGGCGAACGGAAACAAAATACTTTTCCTTGCTCTTGAGAATTTTTTTCCGTTGAACATAGACCCAATTTTTCCTTTTTTTTGATTCCTTAGAATCTTTTTTTTGTCTTTCTGGCGGTATCAAACAGCCACCTAATATCTTATCCGCCTCTTCAGGAAAATGAATATCTCCGGAAAATATTTTGAGTTCCGTATGGCTTTTTTTTCTCTTCACTCGGACCAGTCCGCCTAGTCGACTTCTTGTATTTTTTGTGAGTTGTGTATTCACTCCAATAATACTATTGTCAAGTATCTTTAGGGATGAAGATCTCGGCAAGATATGAAGTTCTTGAAGAATGAAAAAAAACCGATCTACTTCTTTTTGGTATTTTAGACTAAATTCTTTTGTTCCTCGATGCTCAATCAAACCCTCTTTTTTTAAGATGGAATCTTCCTCTGGGCTCTCGTATTCGTCCTCTGAATCTTCTTCTGAGTCTTCCTCTAAAGTACCATATTTTTCCTCTGCGCTTTCCCCGGGGCTGCCATATTCGTCTTCTGAGTCTTCCTCTAGAGTTCCATATTCGTCCTCTTGGGTCCTATATTTGCTCTCTGGGCTCCCATATTCCTCTTCTGAGTCTTTCTCTAAAGTCCTATATTCGTTCTCTGGGTTCCCATATTCGTTTTCTGGGCTCCCATATTCGTCTTCTAGGGTTTCATATTCGTATTCGTCTTCTAGGATTCCATATTTAGATTCTTCTAGGGTTTCATATTCATATTCGTCCTCTCGGGTCCTGTATTCGTCTTCTAGGGTCTCATATTCCTCTTCTGAGTCTTCCGCTCGAGTCCTATATTCTTCTTCTAGGGTCCTATATCTAAATTTAACAATTCCTGAACCCTTTTTATCTTTTCTGTATCGGGGATCGTCAAAATAAGCAAAAATAGTATTTCTACGTAAAACACCCATAAGGGGGATTTCAATCGAAATCCCAAAACAGGATATTAGTTCTTTCTCTTGTTCTTGATGATATTGTAATGGAATGACGAACCTATTTCTTCGCTTTTTCGCCAACAAATCTGAATTATCTTGAAAAATAGAAGGATAGATAAAATTCCAATGGCCATTGGACATGATTCGATCCGACGTTGAATAATCAAGAATTTCCCTATCTTTTTTACCATAAGTATTCATTTGATCTTGATCCTTGTGGAGTGAAAAAGACGCTATACTGGATCTGCACATACTTACTGACAATATCCATAAATGGCTTGTTTTTGGTAATCGGCGAAGATTACCATATTGATATTCGGGCGCATGGTAAACATCAGTACTCCAGTGCATTTCGCCGTCTGATTCAGAATAAATATGCTTTTGTACCCTTTCTTTAAAATGTAAAGTGGACGTTCCGGCACGAATCTCCGCAATTACTTGTTCGGATTTTACATATTGATCATTTTGCACTAGAATCAAGCTTTTTGAGGGAATATTCACACTATATAGAATATCTTGACTCTGAATAGTTACATGCAAGTCTATATAACATAGAAAAGCAGGCTGCCCATGACGGGTACGTGTGGGGTGAACCAAATTCTCATTGAATTTTATTTTTCCATTCGAAGGGGATCGTACAAGGTCGGCAGTACCCCCTGTGAATACTCCGCCAGTATGAAAAGTTCTTAATGTTAGTTGAGTCCCTGGCTCCCCAATTGATTGACCTGCAATAATACCTACGGCTTCTCCCAATTCGACCAGATCACTATGAGTAGGACTCCGGCCATAGCATAATTGACAGATCCAAGAAGTGCTTCGGCAAGTAAAGGGGGTTCTAATATATATTGGTTGTGCTCGAAATGGTTGTGCTCGAAAGGCAGTTATGAATCGATTGACTAATCCAATTCCAATATCTTGATTTCGCGCGGCAATGCATCGTGAACCGATATATATATCGTCTGCTAATACACGACCAATTAGTGTTTGGACAAAAAGTTTTTCCGTCATCCCATTTTGAGGACTTACAGAAATACCTCGGATAGTACCACAATCTCTTCTACGCACAATAATATGTTGAACTACTTCAACAAGTCTACGTGTAAGATATCCAGCATCTGCTGTTCGCACAGCAGTATCTACAACCCCTTTGCGGGCTCCATAGCAGGAAATTATATATTCTGTCAAAGAAAGTCCCTCGCGTAAATTGCTTTGAATAGGTAAATCAATCATTTGTCCTTGAGGGTCCGACATTAATCCTCTCATACCTACTAATTGGTGTACTTGAGATGCATTTCCTCTGGCTCCTGAAAAAGACATTAGATAGACTGGATTAGAAGGATCCGTTATCCGAAAATTTGAATTCATTTCTTGTTTCAAATATTCACTTGTCGCATACCATATCTCAACAGATTGGCGTAATTTTTCTACCGCGTGTACAGCCCCATAATAATAGTGTTTCTCCAAAAGAAAACTCTGTTGTTCCGCGTCTTGGACTAACCATCCCTTAGAGGGTATTGTTAAAAGATCCTCGATTCCTAACGAAATCGATGTAGTAGTGGCTTGATGGAAGCCCAGAGTCTTTAGTTGATCCAGTATATGGGATGTATATCCCATTCCAAAATGATCTATTAATCTGCTAATAAGTCGTTTCATACCAGTTCCGTCTATCTCTTTATTATGAAAGACCAGATTGGCCCGTTCCGCCATACATAAGTACCCCCTTTTCGGCTGAGTAGGATTCGACAATTGCTGAGTAGGATTCGACAATGGGCCTGAGTCAGTGATTCGAAAATTTAATTAACTTAATTGCCTCAATCTCAATCTGGATTCGCGTGGCAAATAATGATGATACTAGGGAAATCGGAATGCCCCCCGAAAGGGGAGGGGCATCGCCGAATCTAACTTTCTTGTTTAGGTAGTGTATGAATAGGCCTGACTAAATCCTTGTATGGCTTCCTCTATTTCTCTATAAAAAGAAATATGACCAAGAGTGGTTCGAATGTATATCGAACGAATTTCTTTTTTTCTATTTCCCATTATTAGATAGTGGGCATAAATCTCATGATAAGTCCCCAAAGATTCATATTGAACTTCAATCGGAACTTCTCTTGACCCAATGACGCGTTGATCCAGGTTCCATCGTAGCCACAAGGGACTATCTAAACTGATTAGTTTTTGTCTATAAGCTCCCAGTGCATCATAAGAACTAGAAAAATGGGGTTCTTTATCTTTCCTATATTTAAAATTATTATTATTATTGTAATTTACTTTTAGATTTGGGTAGTTTCTGCAACTATTATATCTATTTGCACAAATACCTCGACGCTTTCCAATCGTTAATACATAAAGCCCGATAAGCATGTCTTGGGTTGGTACGCAAATAGGATCCCCAATAGCGGGAGATAAGAGATTCATATGAGAAAACATAAGTAAACGGGCTTCTGCCTGAGCTTCCAAGGATAAAGGTAGATGAACAGCCATTTGATCTCCATCAAAGTCCGCATTGAAACCCTTACACACTAATGGGTGTAAAGAAATAGTACGCCCCTCTACTAAAGTGGGTTGAAAGGCCTGTATGCCTAATCTATGCAGGGTAGGTGCTCTATTTAACAGTACAGGATGTCCCCGCATAACTTCTTGAAGTATTTCCCATACAATGGGTTCTTTTTCCCAAATTTTCCTTTTAGCAATCCTTACATTAGAAGTGGCGCGTTTCGTGATTAAATCGCGAATTACAAATAGCTGAAAAAGCTTTATTGCTATCTCTAGAGGTAATCCACATTGATGTAATGAAAGCGAAGGACCCACAACAATGACAGAACGCCCCGAGTAATCGACCCGTTTCCCAAGCAGAGTCTCGCGAAACCTTCCCTCTTTACCTTCAATTACATCTGAAAGTGATTTGTATACTTTATTGTGACCATCCCTCGTCGGTTGCCCGCGGGACCCACTATCAAGAAGTGTATCCACGGCTTCTTGTACCAATTTTTCCTGGCACATTACTAAATCTGCTGGCGCTAATTCACTTCTTTTTAATAGATAGGCAAGATTGTTGTTCCGACGGATAACTCTCTTATAAAGTTCATTAATGTCTGAAGTCACTACTTTATCTCCAGACCTATAAACAATAGGTCTCAATTCGGGAGGAAGAACCGGTAATAAGCACAAAACCATCCATTCTGGTTCTACATTTGTTTGAATAAAATGTTTCGCCAATTGCATGCGTCTAATCAAAAAAACTTTTCTTATTCGTCTTTTTCTATCTTCCCACTCATCTCCACTATACCCCTCGTCTTCTAATTCCTTCCATTCGACCAAAGAATTCTCTATAATAATTCGCAAATCCAAATCTGCTAATTGTTCTCTAATAGCACCTGCTCCTGTCGCAATTTCCCGATTTCGAAATGTTGCAAAGCCTGGGGTAGAAAAAAAGGGAGAAATGCTGTGGTTACAGGATGCAATTTCCTCTTCGAATAAACCTCGTAATCGTAAAAAAGTGGGTTTTTTAGTGCTGGGCCTAGCAAAAGAGAAATCGCCGTATACTAGGCCCTCCAACTTCTTAAGAGGTTTATCTAAAAGATTCGCGATATAACTAGGAAGACCTTTCAAATACCACACATGAGTCACGGGACATGCGAGTTTGATGTATCCCATTTGATATCTTCGTATCCGAGAATCCACAAATTCGACCCCGCATTTTTGGCAAAATCTTTCGTCTTCGTTTTCAGCTCCGCTCGCTCGAGAATTGCCACAAGCGCAAATCCCGCTTTTTATGGGTCCAAAGATTCTTTCGCAAAACAATCCATCTTTTTCTGGTTTATCGGTTTTATAATGAAAAGTAGAGGGCCTTGTGACTTCGCCAACGACTTCTCCATTAGGTAGGTTTTTGTTAGCCCAAGCCTTTATTTGTTGAGGGGAAACGAGTCCAATTTGAAGTTGTTGATGTTTATATTGGTCAATCATAAAATAGAAATAAGAAAAGAATTTATATTTATTCCGATCAAACTTCCTCCCTATTAACCTGGAAGTTCTTTTCAGATACAAGGAAATGATTCAGTTCTAGAGCCAAAAGATCGTAGTTCTCGAACGAGCACTCGAAAAGATTCTGGAGGATCCTCATGATTAGGTATTCTTTTTCCCCAGATCGTAGCATTAAGTATTTCTTGGCGAGCTATAAGATGGTCAGATTTATAAGTAAGTATCTCTTGTAAAATATGAGCAACACCAAATCCTTCTAAAGCCCAAACTTCCATTTCTCCTACTCGTTGTCCCCCTTGCTTGGCTCTTCCTCTAACCGGTTGTTGTGTAACAAGTGAGTAGGGCCCAGTAGAACGCCCATGAATTTTCTCATCAACTTGATGAATTAATTTTAAGATATAGGACTTCCCTATTAGAACAGGTTGCTCAAAGGGGTCGCCTGTTCTTCCATCAAATATTCTGCTTTTTCCCGGGTACTCGGGTTCAAATACCCATGGATTTTTTGTTTCTTTACTGGCTTCATATAATTCTGAAAACACAAGTTTTCTTGAAGCCTCTTGCTCATATCTCTCATCAAAGGGTGCTATTCTATAATGTTTCTTTAGCAGATCCCCCGCTAATCCGAGCGAGCTTTCAAATATTTGTCCCACATTCATTCGGGAGGGTACTCCTAAGGGATTGAAGACCATATCAACGGGTGTTCCATCTTGCAAATAGGGCATATCTTGCCTAGGCAAAATTTTGGAAATGATCCCTTTATTCCCATGTCTTCCGGCTACTTTATCCCCAACTTTGATTTCACGTTTCTGTAAAATATATACACGAACCATTATGTCGAGCGGGTCCCTTTGGATCCATTTCACATCGATAACGCGCCCTCTTCCACCTATAGGTAATTTCAGAGAAGTTTCTTTTGAAGTGGAAACCTCAAGGCCAAATATGGCCCGTAATAATCCAGCTTCCGCGATATAAGATGATTCGCTCGCTATCTGAGGCGTTAATTTACCTACTAAAATATCACCAGTTTCTACCCAGGATCCCAACCTAACAACTCCATTTCTGTCCAAATTGCGGAGTAAATGTTCTTCTAGATGTGGTATTTCTTTAGTGATTTTTTCAGCGGAGCCCTGGCTTGTCGTATCCGTCTGAATTTCATATTTCCGGATGTGAAAAGAGGTATAAATATCTTCATATACCAAACGTTCGCTAATTAGTACTGCGTCTTCAAAATTGTAACCTTCCCATGGCATATAAGCTACTAATACGTTTTTTCCTAAAGCAAGTTCGCCCCCAATTGTAGCAGCTCCTTCTGCTAAAATTTGTCCTTTTTTAATGGATTTACCCCGTGGAACCCGGGTTTTTGGTGCATACAAGTATTTTTGTTAGAGCGACGGTGGTTAACTAAAGGAATACTTATAGTCTTCCCACTACTTGATAAAAGTATCTTATGACTATCAGTAGAAATGATCTTTCCCTCGCGTTCGGCTATAATGGAAACCCTCGAATCTAGAGCTGTTTGGCGTTCCAATCCAGTTCCAACAATGCATTTCTCGGACCGAGAAAGCGGAACTGCTTGGCGCTGCATATTAGAACTCATTAAAGCCCGATTCGCATCATTGTGCTCAATAAAAGGAATGAGAGAACCCCCAATAGAAAAATATTGGAAAGGAAAAATACTTCTAACATGAATCTGTTCCCATGCAATAGTCAAGAATTCTTGACGGTATCTAGCCGGAACAACCTGTTCTTCCTGAATACCTTGATTCAAGGACAAAGAATTTCCTGCTGCTATCATATAATATTCATCTCTATTTGGTGATAGATAAACCACCTGTCTCTCTTTTTTTTCTTTTGCTTTCTCAGCAGATATTTCATAAAACGGACTCTCTATGGATCCCCACAAGTGATCAATTCTCGCATGAATTGTTAAGGATCCAGTAAGTCCAACATTGATTCCTTCAGACGTGTCAATTGGACAAATACGCCCATAGTGACTCGGATGAATATCTCGGCTCCGAAAACTTGCGGTTCTCCCCGTCAACCCTCCAGGACCTAAACAACTCACTTTTCGCCCATGAACAGTTTGTGTCAATGGATTCGTTTGATCAAAAACTTGAGATAACGGGTATGTGCCAAAAAAGGTCTCATAAGTAGTTATTAATAAAATTGAAGTTGAAGTTGGAGTTACCAAAGTTTGGGGAGTCGGTTTCGATTGACGTATGAATACTCTACGAATAGTTTTTTGAACTGCATGTTGTAAACGACCAAGAGCCAATCCGAATTGATCTTGTAACAGATCCGCAACCGAACGAATACGTTTATTTTTCAAGTGATTCATATCGTCATCGTCAAGTATACCCGTTCCAAATTTCATTCCAATCAAATGATCCGTAGCGGCCAATACATCTCGTGGTAACAAGAATGTATTGTTCTGAGGAATATCAAGATTAAGTCTCCGATTCATATTTCGTCGACCAATCCTTCCTAATTCACATTTTTGTTGAAAAAATTTCTTTTGTAATTCCTCGCATAAGGACTCCGAAAATACCAGGTCCCCACCTACACAAGCAAATTGTTGATAAAACTCCAAAATAGCTTTTTCTTTTGACTCAATCCTCTTCTTCTCTTTAGCATTCGGGAAAGACAAGAAAATTTCAGGGTAGGAAACATTATCCAGAATTTCTCTTAGATTCGAACCCATAGCTGATGATAGAACTAGAATAGATATCTTTTGTTTTCTACTCACGCGAGCCCATATCCTTTCTTTTTTATCAATTGCTAATTCCGATCTCCCCCCCCAATCTGATATTATAGTGCCAGTGTAGATAGAAATTCCCTTATGATCTAATTCCGAGCGGTAGTAAATACCAGGACTTAGCAATATTTGATTGATCACAATTCGGTATATTCCATTTATAATAAAGGTTCCTAAGGAATTCATTATAGGAATGTTTCCGATAGAAATGGTTTGCTTTTGCACATCGAAACCAAAAATTAATCTCGCAGATACATATAATTCGGAAGAATAGGTGAGTGATTCATACACAGCATCTCTTTCTTTTATCGAGGGTTCTAGCAGTTGATATCCTTTCGCAAATAATTGAAATGCAATTTCGTGATCTGGATCTTTAATTGTTGGAAACTTGTCAAGTTCTTCTGCCAAGGCTTGATTAATGAACCTACAAAATCCCTCGAATTGGATCTGACTAAATCCGGGTATTGTGGACATTCCCTCGTTTCC
>NW_028259488.1:0-33494 GCF_056163025.1 Triticum urartu | reverse complement strand
TTTTTCCCTATCAGCTGTAGGAAGGAAGGACACTTCACGAGAATCAAAAAACGAAGAAAGTATGGCCTATACTACTACTCTATGGATAAAGTTTCTCAAATTGATAGAGAAAGCACCGTAAAGATCAATTAGTGAGCGACTGGGTCGATACAACTAAAAAAAACTGCTTACTTATCCCATGATATGGGGCAAAATTTAGGAATCCGCTTATGTAATAGAGCCGATCCACTAAGGGATTAAGCAGCGGTGTAGTATCAGATCCCAAAGATAGTAAGTTCTTTTTTCTTTCTTATGGAAAAAAGTCTTTTTCAAGGATTCTATAGAGATTTCATATATGAAACCGGGATAGTTACCTCTCAGAAAATTTGAACGAAGGCTCTATATCTATCTATGCTTCATTCTTCTGAAGGTGGGAAAAAAGATCAAACTGATTATTGATAAAAATTAGGGTTTGAAACTTAGGTAATTAATTTCTTCTGCTTAACCCAAGAACAAATTGGATCGATTTTTGATAAATCGAATTCAGTTAAGATAGGGGAAATTCAGATAGCAATTTCTGAGCCGTATGAGGTAGGAAACTCTCAAGTACGGTTCTAAGGGAAGGAACTTCCTATTCCGACCGAGGAGAACAGGCCATTCTACAGGGTGATTCGGAAATTGCGGAAGCTTGGTTTGATCAAGCTGCTGAATATTGGAAACAAGCTATAGCGCTTACTCCGGGAAATTATATTGAAGCACAGAACTGGTTGAAGATTACGAAGCGCTTTGAATTTGAATAAGACCATGCTCCTTCTTTTTCATAAAATGGGTGGTTTGGTTGTTGATCCATTAATCAAATAAATTAGGTCGTAAGATCGAATCAAGAATTTCATTATATCCATTTCTTATACCTTCTATTTTATATGATATTTCATAAGAATAAACCATAGGGATAGGGTCTAGAATAGAAGTAATAAAGTGAATAAAAAGAGGGGGCAATCTAAATATTGCTAATATATTAGGACCATCTTATTAATAATTCTAATGAGTTATCTTGGAATTTAGAATCAAATAAAAAACCCTATATTATGCTCAAGGAAAGTAGATATAGATAGGAGCTTATGCCCTCAAAAAAAATACACTAGTTTCTTAAATTAAAAATAAAAAAGATTTTTTTCTTACGTCGAGAAATATTTGTTTTTCAAGATAAACAATGTCCGTTAGGCACCTAATCTTTATGTCATAATAGACCCGAACACTTGCCTCGGATTGACTTCAATATATAATTGCTCCAGTGAATAACTAAAAAAAAAATAGAAGGATGGTAGATAGTAAAGAAAAGAACTAATCACAATATCTATCTTTCAAAATCTATCTTTCAAAATCTATCTTTCAAAATATATATCTTTCAAAGATTCACTAAAAAGACAGTTGGCGGGTCTCTTTGTATGTCTTGTCCGGAAAGAGGAGGACTTAATGATTATTCGTTCGCCGGAACCAGAAGTAAAAATTGTTGTGGATAGGGATCCTGTAAAAACATCTTTTGAGGAATGGGCCAGACCCGGCCATTTCTCAAGAACACTAGCTAAGGGCCCTGATACTACCACTTGGATCTGGAACCTACATGCTGATGCTCACGATTTCGATAGTCATACTGGTGATTTGGAGGAGATTTCTCGAAAAGTCTTTAGTGCTCATTTCGGGCAACTTTCCATTATCTTTCTTTGGTTGAGTGGCATGTACTTTCATGGCGCCCGTTTTTCCAATTATGAAGCATGGCTAAGTGATCCTACTCACATTGGACCCAGTGCTCAGGTAGTTTGGCCTATAGTAGGGCAAGAAATATTGAATGGTGATGTAGGCGGGGGTTTCCGAGGAATCCAAATAACCTCTGGTTTTTTTCAGCTTTGGCGAGCATCTGGAATAACTAGTGAATTACAACTCTATTGTACTGCAATTGGTGCATTGATTTTTGCAGCGTTAATGCTTTTTGCTGGTTGGTTCCATTATCACAAAGCCGCTCCCAAATTGGCCTGGTTCCAAGATGTAGAATCCATGTTGAATCACCACTTAGCGGGATTATTAGGACTTGGGTCTCTTTCTTGGGCGGGGCACCAAATTCATGTATCTTTACCAATTAACCAATTTCTTGACGCTGGGGTGGATCCTAAAGAGATACCACTTCCTCATGAATTTATCTTGAATCGGGACCTTTTGGCTCAACTTTATCCTAGTTTTGCCGAAGGAGCAACCCCTTTTTTCACTTTAAATTGGTCCAAATACGCAGAATTTCTGACTTTTCGCGGAGGACTAGATCCAGTAACCGGTGGTCTCTGGCTGACCGATATTGCGCACCATCATTTAGCTATTGCTATTCTTTTCCTAATCGCAGGTCATATGTATAGGACCAATTGGGGTATTGGCCATGGACTTAAAGATATTTTGGAGGCTCACAAGGGCCCATTTACAGGACAAGGCCATAAGGGTCTTTATGAAATCTTAACAACGTCATGGCATGCTCAATTATCTCTTAACCTAGCTATGCTAGGCTCTACAACCATTGTTGTAGCTCATCATATGTATTCTATGCCTCCCTATCCATACCTAGCTACTGACTATGGTACACAACTTTCCTTGTTCACACACCACATGTGGATTGGCGGATTTCTAATAGTCGGTGCTGCTGCACATGCAGCAATTTTTATGGTAAGAGACTATGATCCAACTACTCGATACAACGATCTATTAGATCGCGTCCTTAGACACCGCGATGCAATCATATCCCACCTTAACTGGGTATGTATATTTCTAGGTTTTCACAGTTTTGGCTTGTACATTCATAATGATACCATGAGTGCTTTAGGCCGTCCACAAGATATGTTTTCGGATACTGCCATACAATTACAACCTATCTTTGCTCAATGGGTACAAAATATCCATGCTACTGCGCCTGGCGTAACAGCTCCTGGTGCAACAACAAGTACTAGCTTAACGTGGGGAGGCGGCGAGTTAGTAGCAGTAGGTGGCAAAGTGGCTTTGTTACCTATTCCATTAGGAACCGCAGATTTTTTAGTCCATCACATTCATGCATTTACCATACATGTGACTGTATTAATACTTTTGAAAGGTGTTTTATTTGCTCGGAGTTCCCGTTTGATACCCGATAAAGCAAATCTAGGTTTTCGCTTTCCTTGCGATGGGCCTGGCCGAGGGGGAACATGTCAAGTATCCGCCTGGGATCATGTTTTCTTAGGTTTATTCTGGATGTACAATGCAATTTCGGTAGTCATTTTCCATTTCAGTTGGAAAATGCAGTCGGATGTTTGGGGTACTATAAGTGATCAAGGGGTGGTAACTCATATTACAGGGGGAAACTTTGCACAGAGTTCCATTACGATTAATGGGTGGCTTCGAGATTTCTTGTGGGCACAGGCATCGCAAGTCATTCAGTCTTATGGTTCTTCATTATCTGCATATGGTCTTTTTTTCTTAGGTGCTCATTTTGTCTGGGCCTTCAGTTTAATGTTTTTATTCAGCGGCCGTGGTTATTGGCAAGAACTCATTGAATCTATCGTTTGGGCTCATAACAAATTAAAAGTTGCTCCTGCTACTCAGCCTAGAGCCTTGAGCATTATACAAGGACGCGCTGTAGGAGTAACCCATTACCTTCTGGGTGGAATTGCCACGACATGGGCATTCTTCTTAGCGAGAATTATTGCAGTAGGATAGTGGCTAGGAGGATTTGAAAGGCATTATGGAATTAAGATTTCCCAGGTTTAGCCAAGGCTTAGCTCAGGACCCCACTACTCGTCGTATTTGGTTTGGTATTGCTACCGCACATGATTTCGAAAGTCATGATGATATTACTGAAGAACGTCTTTATCAGAACATTTTTGCTTCTCACTTTGGGCAATTAGCAATAATCTTTCTATGGACGTCCGGAAATCTGTTTCATGTAGCTTGGCAAGGAAATTTTGAATCATGGATACAGGATCCTTTACACGTAAGACCTATTGCTCATGCGATTTGGGATCCTCATTTTGGTCAACCCGCTGTGGAAGCCTTTACTCGAGGAGGTGCTGCTGGTCCAGTGAATATTGCTTATTCTGGAGTTTATCAGTGGTGGTATACAATAGGATTACGCACCAATGAGGATCTTTATACTGGAGCTCTTTTTCTATTATTTCTTTCTACGCTGTCCTTAATAGCGGGTTGGTTACATCTACAACCCAAATGGAAACCAAGCCTTTCGTGGTTCAAAAACGCGGAATCTCGTCTCAATCATCATTTGTCAGGACTTTTCGGGGTAAGTTCTTTGGCTTGGACAGGACATTTAGTTCATGTTGCTATTCCCGCATCCAGGGGGGAGTACGTTCGATGGAATAATTTCTTAGATGTATTACCCTATCCCCAGGGGTTGGGACCCCTTTTGACGGGTCAATGGAATCTTTATGCCCAAAACCCTGATTCGAGTAATCATTTATTTGGTACCGCTCAAGGAGCGGGAACTGCCATTCTAACTCTTCTTGGGGGATTCCATCCACAAACACAAAGTTTGTGGCTGACCGATATGGCTCACCATCATTTAGCTATTGCATTTATTTTTCTCATTGCCGGTCACATGTATCGAACTAACTTCGGAATTGGGCACAGTATTAAAGATCTTTTAGAAGCGCATACTCCTCCGGGGGGTCGATTAGGGCGTGGGCATAAGGGCCTTTATGACACAATCAACAATTCGATTCATTTTCAGTTAGGTCTTGCTCTAGCTTCTTTAGGGGTTATTACTTCCTTAGTAGCTCAACATATGTACTCTTTACCTCCTTATGCATTCATAGCACAAGACTTTACTACTCAAGCTGCTTTATATACTCATCACCAATATATTGCAGGGTTCATCATGACAGGGGCTTTTGCTCATGGAGCTATTTTTTTCATTAGGGATTACAATCCGGAACAGAATGAGGATAATGTATTGGCAAGAATGTTAGACCATAAAGAAGCTATCATATCTCATTTAAGTTGGGCTAGCCTCTTTCTAGGATTCCATACCTTGGGCCTTTATGTTCATAACGACGTCATGCTTGCTTTTGGTACTCCAGAAAAGCAAATCTTGATCGAACCTATATTTGCCCAATGGATACAATCTGCTCATGGCAAGACGACATATGGGTTCGATATACTCTTATCTTCAACGAATGGCCCCGCTTTCAATGCGGGTCGAAGCCTATGGTTGCCCGGATGGTTGAATGCTGTTAATGAGAATAGTAATTCGCTTTTCTTAACAATAGGACCTGGGGATTTCTTGGTTCATCATGCTATTGCTCTAGGTTTGCATACAACTACATTGATTTTAGTAAAGGGCGCTTTAGATGCACGCGGTTCCAAATTAATGCCAGATAAAAAGGATTTTGGATATAGTTTTCCTTGTGACGGCCCAGGGCGCGGCGGTACTTGTGATATTTCTGCTTGGGACGCATTTTATTTGGCAGTTTTCTGGATGTTAAATACCATTGGGTGGGTTACTTTTTATTGGCATTGGAAACATATCACATTATGGCAGGGCAACGTTTCACAATTTAATGAATCCTCCACTTATTTGATGGGATGGTTAAGAGATTACCTATGGTTAAACTCTTCACAACTTATCAATGGATATAATCCTTTTGGGATGAATAGTTTATCGGTATGGGCGTGGATGTTCTTATTTGGACATCTTGTTTGGGCTACTGGATTTATGTTCTTAATTTCCTGGCGGGGGTATTGGCAGGAATTAATTGAGACTTTAGCATGGGCTCATGAACGCACACCTTTAGCTAATTTAATTCGCTGGAGAGATAAGCCCGTGGCTCTTTCCATTGTGCAAGCAAGATTGGTTGGATTAGCTCACTTTTCCGTGGGTTATATATTCACTTATGCAGCTTTCTTGATTGCCTCAACATCAGGCAAGTTTGGTTAATTTAGTTTGTTTTTTTGTACTGTATCAGCACCTAGTTCATTACTCTTGATAGAGAGGGAGGATCTGCCTTTTTAGATTTCTTTTTCTATTTATTTTTCCATCTAGGATTAGAACCGTATACTTGGTAATAATAGCAACGACACATTATGGCAAAAAAAAGTTTGATTCAGAGGGAGAAGAAGCGGCAGAAATTAGAACAGAAATATCATTTGATTCGTCAATCTTTAAAAAAAAAGATAAGAAGCAAAGTTTCTCCCTTGAGTTTGAGTGAAAAAACGAAAATGCGAGAAAAATTGCAATCCCTACCGCGTAATAGTGCACCTACACGCCTTCATCGACGTTGTTTTTTGACCGGAAGACCTAGAGCTAACTATCGACATTTTGGGCTATCCGGACACGTACTTCGAGAAATGGTTTATGAATGTTTGTTACCGGGTGCAACAAGATCCAGTTGGTAAGGATAAAATACCCTTTCGTATTTGTATGGATTTCTGGAATTGATAATCATAGAGGAGCCCTCTTTACCATTCTGTATAAATGGACTATTCTATTTGTATAGATATTGGTAGAGGGGCGTATCCAACCCTCTTTTATCCACTAGTTACCCCTCTTTAGTTTAAGAGTATAGAGCAGTTTGGTAGCTCATAAGGCTCATAACCTTGGGGTTGCGGGTTCGATTCCCACTACCGCCTCCATACTCCTTCTTTATGATATATGCATGATATAATATATACATCATGCATTTGTATCTGGATTTTTTGATTTCCTAAAAGAGTTTTGGTCTAACAGTTTTTTCTCGGAAGAAGCAAAAAAATAAAAGAAAGAATAAAATATGAAAGAAAAGCGTCCATTGTCTAATGGATAGGACAGAGGTCTTCTAAACCTTTGGTATAGGTTCAAATCCTATTGGACGCAATCTTATTTCTATCTATTCTTTAAATAACTATACTAAACTAAAAACAAAGAAAACTTTTTTGCATGATTCAAATGAAAAAGCTTTCTCAACGATTCCTATTCTACTAACAAGAGTAGACATGCAAAATTTATTTGTTACTGAAGAGAAAACCGTTCCAGCTGTTCCTGAATAGCTTCCTTCAAAAGGATTTCCGCTTGCTCGGTGAATGTCTTGCTAGAAGATATAATTTCTTGGAATTGAGGTTTAGTATCTTTTAGATGTTTACGTAACTCATCCAGAAATTTATTTACCTGTTCAATTTCTAACGAATCAAGATATCCTCTTGTTCCGGTATAAATAGTAGCTATCTGCTCTTCCACTGGGAGAGGATTTGCCTGGGATTGTTTAAGCAATTCCCTTAATCGTCGACCCCTTGCCAATTGATTCTGACTTGTTTTATCGAGAGCAGAGGCGAATTGTGCAAAGGCTTGTAACTCTGCGAATTGCGCTAGTTCCAATTTTGATTTGCCAGCTACTTGTTTCATGGCTTTAATTTGAGCCGCGGATCCTACTCTGGAAACAGAAATACCCACATTAATAGCGGGTCGAATTCCGGCATTGAATAGATCCGCAGATAAGAATATTTGTCCATCTGTAATGGAGATTACATTAGTAGGAATATAGGCGGAAACGTCTCCAGATTGAGTCTCAACTATTGGTAAAGCGGTCATACTTCCTTCGCCTAAAAGAGAATTTAATTTAGCGGCTCTTTCTAAAAGGCGTGAATGCAAATAAAAAACATCCCCTGGATAAGCCTCACGTCCGGGAGGTCTTCTTAATAGAAGGGACATTTGGCGATAAGCTTGTGCCTGTTTGGAGAGATCATCATAAATTATTAAAGTATGCCGTTCGCGGTACATAAAATACTCAGCCAGGGCTGCTCCCGTATAAGGAGCGAGGTATTGTAATGTAGCAGGTGAATCCGCCATTTCAGCTACTACAATAGTGTATTCCATGGCCCCCTCCTCATGGAAAGTAGTTACTACTTGAGCTACGGAGGATGCTCTTTGACCGATAGCTACATAAACACATATTACACCTTGCCCTTTTTGATTGAGAATTGTATCTGTGGCTACTGCTGTTTTGCCAGTCTGTCTGTCCCCAATAATTAACTCTCGCTGACCGCGCCCTATAGGGATCATCGAATCGATAGCAATAAGCCCTGTTTGAAGAGGTTCGTATACGGAACGCCTGGAAATTATACTTGGAGCAGGAGATTCAATTAAGCGAGATTCGGAAGCTATAATTTCGCCTTTCCCATCAATAGGTTTAGCCAGAGCATTTACAACACGACCCAAGTAAGCCTCACTCACGGGTATCTGAGCAATTCTTCCTGTTGCTTTTACAAAACTTCCCTCTTGTATCATCAACCCATCGCCCATTAATACAATCCCAACATTTTTGGATTCCAAATTCAGAGCAATACCCCTAGTACCTTCTGCAAATTCGACTAATTCACCTGACATTATTTCACCAAGACCTATAATACGAGCAATCCCATCCCCCACTTGAACTACGCGACCTATATTCTCAATCCCTACTTTCCTATTATATTGTTCAATACGTTCGCGGAGAATTTTATGAATTTCGTCGACTCGAAGGGTTGCCATTAGTGTTTCTTGACTCTTTTTTCGGAAGCAAGGGGAAAAATAATGCCTAAATTCTAAACGAAAGTAGAAGTTCAAGGCCTAATTAATTTAATTATTTCTTCCATTCCAGGGACCCGAGAATGCCAATATTAGCACGAATCGTACGGAAATGTAACTCGGTATTCAAACAACTATTCAGAGTTCCTAGAGCTCCTTGTACGGCCTGTTGGAAAACCCGCTGTCGGACCTGATTCATTGCCCTTTGTTTTTCAAAATAAAGGGTTTCGTTTTTAGACTTTTCCAATTGTTCCAAACTAATAGAAGTAGCATTAATCAAATTTGCTTTTTCTCGTTCTATCTCAGAGTATCCATTCATTCGATACTCATCCGCTTCTAGTTCGACTTTCTGTAATCGAATCCGAGCTTTTTCGAGTTGCTCAATGGTCCCTCTACGCAATTCTTCTGAATTTCGAATAGTACTCAAGATCCTCTGTTTTCGATTATCTAATAAATCTTTTAATGAAAGTAGATTATTTTGTAAGTTTACAACTTTTATGATCTCTTCCCGAACCAAACATGAATCTTTCGATTCATTTGGCTCTCACGCTCCTTTTTTTTTTTCTATAGCTATTTCCATATCTTTTTTTTAAGTAATGAGCCTATCCTCTATCTTCTTTTTTATGTTTATATTTCAATATACCGAAACCTATATAAGACTAGATAAATATTAAGAGGACTCTTCCGCCTAGATAAAAATATATCATGGTCAGCAAAGTTGTTTCTTTATTTTTATTTGCCCTCTAGTTAATAATTTCAATTTCATTAAGAAAAACTAACTAAATAAATGGAAAATGAAAATTAATAGAATTCTTTTTTATTTTTTTTTTCTTCAAATCCAAAAAATTTCTCTTTTTTATACATAGGTCGTCGATTCGGCATTGGTTAAAAAAGGGCAGGGTGCCCCCTTTTTTTTCTAGTAAATAGTTCAAACCATTTTATCGATATGAGTGTTCTATATCAGATAAATTTTACATTAGCTATTTCCCGTTTAAATTGGTACTAATACTAATATAGTTGTAGAAAGAGTACCTCTTTTTGCCTGGACTTCAAGCAGTTTAGCTTTAACCGTGTTAATGGTCTCACATTCTTGGTTTATAGAGAATCAAAGTTGATTTACCAATGAGTCGCGAAATGCTATGGTTCTTCCATATGATTTCTGAATTTATTCAGAAGTAATTCGTCGAGATCGTGCACCCTTTTCTTATTTATCCGAAAAATACTAAAAAATATTATAAAGTGCAGCCGGATAGATCCAATCTATTCTTGAAATAGACAACTCGCACACACTCCCTTTCCAAAAAAAATCAAAACACCAACCACTACAGTTAGATTTATTAGATTTGTTGCTAAAATATCGGTATTAAGCCCGAAACTGCCAGCGGATGGCCAGTGAGCTAAAAAAACGAAAGAATGGGTTACATTTTTCATATGCTCTCCTCTTATAGATAGGACGAACAAAGAACAAAGTTTTTCGATCACTTACTTCGCTCGCCCTTTTTTGATCGGTTTTTTTAATGCAAATAGATTCAATCTAGTAATTTCTTTTAGATTAAGTCTTACGTCTTGTTTGACCGGTGAAAGACTTCCTTTGTTGAAATGTTCTGTTCCCAAAATTCCTAAAATAAAAGGAAAAAACTTTCCACTTTCCTAAACTAAGGACGGGAAATAAGAAGGTGAGCATATCTTCTAAATTAATAATACTCAACTCAGCCCTTCCTAGAATGGGGTATTATCTGTCCCGATAAATAGATAATTCCAGGAGTAATAAATAGGAGTAAATTAAATAAAGTATTGATATAATTGGAATTGTGGAAGCAAATACCAATTTACTAAAAAAAGAAAAAAGTATCTAATCGAAATCGAAAGAATTTTTTTTTTAAGATTAAACAAAAGGGTTCGCAAATAAAAGCGCTAGTGCCACAACTAGTCCATAAATTGTTAAAGCTTCCATAAAAGCTAGACTAAGCAATAAAGTACCTCGTATTTTACCTTCTGCTTCTGGCTGTCTCGCAATACCTTCTACAGCTTGTCCTGCAGCAGTACCTTGACCAACTCCAGGTCCAATAGAAGCAAGCCCTACGGCCAATCCAGCAGCAATAACAGAAGCAGCAGCAATTAGTGGATTCATGGTGAGTAGTTCCTCGTGTCAAAAAAAAGAAATGGTTAAGGATACAATCAACCAATAAATTCTTACTTCTAAGCTCTATTGGGGAGAAGTAAAGTAACTAAAAAGTACAAATTGAAATCAAATTGAAATGATAATGTGAATTGTCCGAACTACATAGAAGGGAATTCCATATCCATATATCGGATTAGATAATGAATCTAACCTAGGAATATATAATATAATATCCTATATATATACATTTGTTTCTTCTATTTTGTTTGCATATTTTCTCATTTTCTATTGAATCGGATTCTAAAATCATTGCTTAAAGTGGAAACCTGCATAAAAGAGGACTCCACTTATAGACATTAAGGATATTATAGTATAGATCTAGCCTGACTCCACCCTCCTTAATGCATATATACTTTGAAAATTCCATAATATAGTCTATTCTATTCTCTCTCCTACAACTCTAGGCTATATATTCATACGCATTTCTAACTATTTTTTTGCAACCAAGCAGATTATCTGGAACCATGCATGAATTGAGCTAAGCTGCAAAAAAAAAAAATACTATTTCCAAAAAGAGTCAATTCAATGATGACCCTCCATGGATTCACCTATATAGGCTGCGGCTAATGTTGCAAAAATAAGAGCTTGAATACCGCTTGTAAATAATCCAAGAAACATGACCGGTATAGGGATTACTAAGGGGACTAAAGAAACAAGAACAACAACGACTAATTCATCCGCCAATATATTCCCGAAAAGTCGAAAGCTAAGCGATAATGGTTTTGTGAAATCTTCTAGGATGTTAATTGGTAAAAGGATTGGAGTTGGTTTAATATATTTCTCGAAATAGCTCAATCCTTTTTTGCTAAGACCAGCATAAAAATATGCCGCTGACGTGAGTAAAGCTAAAGCAACAGTAGTATTTATATCATTCGTGGGCGCTGCTAATTCCCCATGGGGTAACTCTATAATTTTCCAAGGTAAAAGAGCACCCGACCAATTCGAAACAAAAATAAAAAGGAACATAGTTCCAATAAAGGGAACCCAGGGACCATATTCTTCTCCAATCTGAGTTTTGCTCAAGTCTCGAATAAACTCAAGGACATATTCAAAAAAATTCTGACCGTCGGTCGGGATGGTTTGTGGATTCCGAACAGCTATGACAACTGAACCTAGCAAGATAGTAATTACGACCCAAGAAGTGATGAGTACTTGGGCATGAATTTGGAAACCTCCTATTTGCCAATAGAAGTGTTGGCCTACTTCTACACCCGATATATCGTATAACCCCTTGAGTGTTTTAATGGAACAAGGTATAATATTCATATTGTCCTCTGATAAAAATTGAACTTCAAAAAAGGAATTCTTTTGATTCAACCATCTCTTTCTCAACTCAGCAACTTGAAGTATTAATCTTATATTTAGGATACCAAGAAAGCACATCAGATCATAATATATATCAATACCCTCTAATATATATCAATATTCCCCTTCTTTTTTCTATGCAAAAAAAATTCTATGCAAAAAAAAAGATATAGTAAAGTAAGTGATTCCATAAATTTACGCAGTTGCCCAAGAATTCACTATATATTCTTAATCAACGATTTCTTATATAGAGAGAACGGCCCTCACAAATTGAAAATACTAATTTGTTAAGAATCAATCGAATTGAAGTCATAGTGTCATCGTTGGCTGGAATCGATATATTCGCGAGATCCGGGTCACAATTTGTATCGACTAAAGAAATAGTAGGAATCCCCAAAATGGCACATTCCCGAAGAGCTATATACTCTTTTTGCTGATCAAGGACGATCACAATGTCTGGCAATCTCGTCATATATTTGATCCCGCCGAGATACCTTTGCAAAGTAGATAATTTTCTCTTCAAGATTGCCACATCTCTTTTTGGGAGATGGTGGAATTTTCCCATTTTTTCTTCTGCTCTTAAGTCTCTAAATTGAGAAAGTCTAGTTTTCGTAATCGACCAATTCGTTAACATACCACTGAACCACTTTTTATTAACATAATGACAACGAGCCCTTATTGCAGCTGATGCTACTAAATCTGTTGCTCTTTTTTTGGTACCAACAATTAAGAAACTTTTTCCCTGACTTGCTGCATCAAAAACTAAATCACAAGCTTCTGATAAAAAACGAGCCGTTCTAGCGAGATTTATAATATGAGTACCTTTACGCTTTGCCGAAATGTAAGGGGCCATTTTAGGATTCCATTTCTTAATACCATGACCAAAATGAACTCCTGCTTCTATCATCTCTTTCAAATTAATGTTCCAATATCTTCTTGTCATTTTTTCCACACTTCCTTTTTTTTAATCCTACCATTCCATTACGGAATTTAGTTCTTTTTGAAGATTAAGAAAGATCCGAAATAGCTTGAAATAAATAATAATTGTTCCGAGAGAACCTTGTACTAAGATAAGAGTTGGCCATTGATACATGGTATAAACATAACCACCTTAATGAATTAACTGACTTGTTTTACTTATTAAAATAAAAATCTTAAAAATCTAAAATTTGACCTGTTAGTGTTCTAAGTTCAAAAGTCTAGTAAAGTAAAAAATATTTTTATGGGGGTTCTTATGTCTCATAAAAATTGTTTGTTACGTCAGAATCTGAAGAAACTAATTCTGTATGGAGAAACAAAAAATCTCTCATTTCCGACGCGAATAGATTTTTTTTTTTTATTTCGAAATAAAGGTTCTTGTCTTGTGGGGAACGATGCACAAATTTTTGGAATCCGGTACCAACAGGTATAATCCCCCCCAGAACTACGTTTTCTTTCAAGCCTTTCAACCAATCAATGCGACCTCGTAGGGCAGCTTTTGCTAAAACTCGAGCAGTTTCTTGAAAACTTGCTTCAGATATGAAACTTTGGGTATTCAGGGAAGCCCTTGTTATTCCCAATAAGATTGCCCGATAATAGATCGATTCATCCAAAGCTCGTCCTGCTCGTTCCGCTCGCAATAGTCCGATTAATTCCCCAGGCGAAAAAACATTAGACATTCCATCTTCGGAAACCCGCACTTTTGATGTTACTTGGCGTATAATAATCTCTATATGTCTATTATGGATCTGTACCCCTTGGGATCGATAAACCTTTTGGATTTTATTAACCAAAGAGATACGACTTTGGGCTATGGTTAGCTCAGCTCCAATCAAGAATCCCCAAGGGACCCCAAGAATTCTTGGTATACGCTCATTCCAATCCTCAATTCTCCTTTCGAGATTCGGGGATAATGAATCAATTGAACGCGCTTCAAAGATTTGTTCCACTTTTGGAAGACCTTGCGTTATGTCACTAGATCTCGATTTTTCATATATAAACGTAACTAACCTATCTCCCTTGTAAAGGATTTCTCCATAATGACCATTAACAGTTGCTCCTGTAGTGGCCAAATAAGGTTTAGCTGCTCTTATAACAAAGGAATTCATATTTACAATGAAAATTTGACCGGATTTTTTTATGTGCGATTTAAATAGACATACATTTTCACAAATAAATTGTCCAAGGTGAATTATTGCCAATGTCTCTTCCCAAGAATCATGATGGACAAAGTGACAATTCAAAAGGAATGGATCCAACATTATGTTACTATCGAAATTAGAAATCCTTTTATTTTCATCTATTAAAGAGTATTTAAGTTCTTGAAGTACTTGGAAGGTTTGTTTTAAATTGTCAACGAACAAATATTTTTTTAACAGGATTTTATTATGCGTTAGTAAATAGTAAGATGAAGAAAAATGCGATATACTAGCTACAATAGCGCCTAAGGGCCCAAAAATTTCTCGAATAGGAATTCTAGGATTCCATTCTTTTATCGCATTGGGATGTTTTGAATTCTTGAATAAACCAATTCGAGAACAGTTGGATGCCGACAAAATCATCAAAGAGTGGTATTCTTTATTTCGATTCAACAAAGTGCCAATAGCTTCTGGATGTTGGCTAAGTGATTCAATCTTCGCCTTGGAATAAAAAGAATTGATATTGGCGCGATCTAACCTATTATGGGGAATCGGTCCTGCACTTGTCCTACCATACCTTTTTCGTGTATACGAAATAGTGGACTTGACTAACTCAATTCTTAGGAAATCGCGAATAAGATCATTTGCTCTTACCTCAACAAGGGAAGCACCAGCCTTTTCTTTTTCTTCTTGTTCCCAATTCACTACTAAGCAAGTTCTAACAAATTGACTATTTGTGTGATAAATTCTTTGAGTTAACTTGCTATTTTCATGAGAAATAAAATTGACAAGTCGAATTTGGAGATTATTTTCTTCTTGCAAGAGATCCTGCGGGAAAAGTGTTGCTAAATTTCTTCCTTCGTCCATTTCATATGCCACTGTAGGGCGAACGGAAACAAAATACTTTTCCTTGCTCTTGAGAATTTTTTTCCGTTGAACATAGACCCAATTTTTCCTTTTTTTTGATTCCTTAGAATCTTTTTTTTGTCTTTCTGGCGGTATCAAACAGCCACCTAATATCTTATCCGCCTCTTCAGGAAAATGAATATCTCCGGAAAATATTTTGAGTTCCGTATGGCTTTTTTTTCTCTTCACTCGGACCAGTCCGCCTAGTCGACTTCTTGTATTTTTTGTGAGTTGTGTATTCACTCCAATAATACTATTGTCAAGTATCTTTAGGGATGAAGATCTCGGCAAGATATGAAGTTCTTGAAGAATGAAAAAAAACCGATCTACTTCTTTTTGGTATTTTAGACTAAATTCTTTTGTTCCTCGATGCTCAATCAAACCCTCTTTTTTTAAGATGGAATCTTCCTCTGGGCTCTCGTATTCGTCCTCTGAATCTTCTTCTGAGTCTTCCTCTAAAGTACCATATTTTTCCTCTGCGCTTTCCCCGGGGCTGCCATATTCGTCTTCTGAGTCTTCCTCTAGAGTTCCATATTCGTCCTCTTGGGTCCTATATTTGCTCTCTGGGCTCCCATATTCCTCTTCTGAGTCTTTCTCTAAAGTCCTATATTCGTTCTCTGGGTTCCCATATTCGTTTTCTGGGCTCCCATATTCGTCTTCTAGGGTTTCATATTCGTATTCGTCTTCTAGGATTCCATATTTAGATTCTTCTAGGGTTTCATATTCATATTCGTCCTCTCGGGTCCTGTATTCGTCTTCTAGGGTCTCATATTCCTCTTCTGAGTCTTCCGCTCGAGTCCTATATTCTTCTTCTAGGGTCCTATATCTAAATTTAACAATTCCTGAACCCTTTTTATCTTTTCTGTATCGGGGATCGTCAAAATAAGCAAAAATAGTATTTCTACGTAAAACACCCATAAGGGGGATTTCAATCGAAATCCCAAAACAGGATATTAGTTCTTTCTCTTGTTCTTGATGATATTGTAATGGAATGACGAACCTATTTCTTCGCTTTTTCGCCAACAAATCTGAATTATCTTGAAAAATAGAAGGATAGATAAAATTCCAATGGCCATTGGACATGATTCGATCCGACGTTGAATAATCAAGAATTTCCCTATCTTTTTTACCATAAGTATTCATTTGATCTTGATCCTTGTGGAGTGAAAAAGACGCTATACTGGATCTGCACATACTTACTGACAATATCCATAAATGGCTTGTTTTTGGTAATCGGCGAAGATTACCATATTGATATTCGGGCGCATGGTAAACATCAGTACTCCAGTGCATTTCGCCGTCTGATTCAGAATAAATATGCTTTTGTACCCTTTCTTTAAAATGTAAAGTGGACGTTCCGGCACGAATCTCCGCAATTACTTGTTCGGATTTTACATATTGATCATTTTGCACTAGAATCAAGCTTTTTGAGGGAATATTCACACTATATAGAATATCTTGACTCTGAATAGTTACATGCAAGTCTATATAACATAGAAAAGCAGGCTGCCCATGACGGGTACGTGTGGGGTGAACCAAATTCTCATTGAATTTTATTTTTCCATTCGAAGGGGATCGTACAAGGTCGGCAGTACCCCCTGTGAATACTCCGCCAGTATGAAAAGTTCTTAATGTTAGTTGAGTCCCTGGCTCCCCAATTGATTGACCTGCAATAATACCTACGGCTTCTCCCAATTCGACCAGATCACTATGAGTAGGACTCCGGCCATAGCATAATTGACAGATCCAAGAAGTGCTTCGGCAAGTAAAGGGGGTTCTAATATATATTGGTTGTGCTCGAAATGGTTGTGCTCGAAAGGCAGTTATGAATCGATTGACTAATCCAATTCCAATATCTTGATTTCGCGCGGCAATGCATCGTGAACCGATATATATATCGTCTGCTAATACACGACCAATTAGTGTTTGGACAAAAAGTTTTTCCGTCATCCCATTTTGAGGACTTACAGAAATACCTCGGATAGTACCACAATCTCTTCTACGCACAATAATATGTTGAACTACTTCAACAAGTCTACGTGTAAGATATCCAGCATCTGCTGTTCGCACAGCAGTATCTACAACCCCTTTGCGGGCTCCATAGCAGGAAATTATATATTCTGTCAAAGAAAGTCCCTCGCGTAAATTGCTTTGAATAGGTAAATCAATCATTTGTCCTTGAGGGTCCGACATTAATCCTCTCATACCTACTAATTGGTGTACTTGAGATGCATTTCCTCTGGCTCCTGAAAAAGACATTAGATAGACTGGATTAGAAGGATCCGTTATCCGAAAATTTGAATTCATTTCTTGTTTCAAATATTCACTTGTCGCATACCATATCTCAACAGATTGGCGTAATTTTTCTACCGCGTGTACAGCCCCATAATAATAGTGTTTCTCCAAAAGAAAACTCTGTTGTTCCGCGTCTTGGACTAACCATCCCTTAGAGGGTATTGTTAAAAGATCCTCGATTCCTAACGAAATCGATGTAGTAGTGGCTTGATGGAAGCCCAGAGTCTTTAGTTGATCCAGTATATGGGATGTATATCCCATTCCAAAATGATCTATTAATCTGCTAATAAGTCGTTTCATACCAGTTCCGTCTATCTCTTTATTATGAAAGACCAGATTGGCCCGTTCCGCCATACATAAGTACCCCCTTTTCGGCTGAGTAGGATTCGACAATTGCTGAGTAGGATTCGACAATGGGCCTGAGTCAGTGATTCGAAAATTTAATTAACTTAATTGCCTCAATCTCAATCTGGATTCGCGTGGCAAATAATGATGATACTAGGGAAATCGGAATGCCCCCCGAAAGGGGAGGGGCATCGCCGAATCTAACTTTCTTGTTTAGGTAGTGTATGAATAGGCCTGACTAAATCCTTGTATGGCTTCCTCTATTTCTCTATAAAAAGAAATATGACCAAGAGTGGTTCGAATGTATATCGAACGAATTTCTTTTTTTCTATTTCCCATTATTAGATAGTGGGCATAAATCTCATGATAAGTCCCCAAAGATTCATATTGAACTTCAATCGGAACTTCTCTTGACCCAATGACGCGTTGATCCAGGTTCCATCGTAGCCACAAGGGACTATCTAAACTGATTAGTTTTTGTCTATAAGCTCCCAGTGCATCATAAGAACTAGAAAAATGGGGTTCTTTATCTTTCCTATATTTAAAATTATTATTATTATTGTAATTTACTTTTAGATTTGGGTAGTTCTCTGCAACTATTATATCTATTTGCACAAATACCTCGACGCTTTCCAATCGTTAATACATAAAGCCCGATAAGCATGTCTTGGGTTGGTACGCAAATAGGATCCCCAATAGCGGGAGATAAGAGATTCATATGAGAAAACATAAGTAAACGGGCTTCTGCCTGAGCTTCCAAGGATAAAGGTAGATGAACAGCCATTTGATCTCCATCAAAGTCCGCATTGAAACCCTTACACACTAATGGGTGTAAAGAAATAGTACGCCCCTCTACTAAAGTGGGTTGAAAGGCCTGTATGCCTAATCTATGCAGGGTAGGTGCTCTATTTAACAGTACAGGATGTCCCCGCATAACTTCTTGAAGTATTTCCCATACAATGGGTTCTTTTTCCCAAATTTTCCTTTTAGCAATCCTTACATTAGAAGTGGCGCGTTTCGTGATTAAATCGCGAATTACAAATAGCTGAAAAAGCTTTATTGCTATCTCTAGAGGTAATCCACATTGATGTAATGAAAGCGAAGGACCCACAACAATGACAGAACGCCCCGAGTAATCGACCCGTTTCCCAAGCAGAGTCTCGCGAAACCTTCCCTCTTTACCTTCAATTACATCTGAAAGTGATTTGTATACTTTATTGTGACCATCCCTCGTCGGTTGCCCGCGGGACCCACTATCAAGAAGTGTATCCACGGCTTCTTGTACCAATTTTTCCTGGCACATTACTAAATCTGCTGGCGCTAATTCACTTCTTTTTAATAGATAGGCAAGATTGTTGTTCCGACGGATAACTCTCTTATAAAGTTCATTAATGTCTGAAGTCACTACTTTATCTCCAGACCTATAAACAATAGGTCTCAATTCGGGAGGAAGAACCGGTAATAAGCACAAAACCATCCATTCTGGTTCTACATTTGTTTGAATAAAATGTTTCGCCAATTGCATGCGTCTAATCAAAAAAACTTTTCTTATTCGTCTTTTTCTATCTTCCCACTCATCTCCACTATACCCCTCGTCTTCTAATTCCTTCCATTCGACCAAAGAATTCTCTATAATAATTCGCAAATCCAAATCTGCTAATTGTTCTCTAATAGCACCTGCTCCTGTCGCAATTTCCCGATTTCGAAATGTTGCAAAGCCTGGGGTAGAAAAAAAGGGAGAAATGCTGTGGTTACAGGATGCAATTTCCTCTTCGAATAAACCTCGTAATCGTAAAAAAGTGGGTTTTTTAGTGCTGGGCCTAGCAAAAGAGAAATCGCCGTATACTAGGCCCTCCAACTTCTTAAGAGGTTTATCTAAAAGATTCGCGATATAACTAGGAAGACCTTTCAAATACCACACATGAGTCACGGGACATGCGAGTTTGATGTATCCCATTTGATATCTTCGTATCCGAGAATCCACAAATTCGACCCCGCATTTTTGGCAAAATCTTTCGTCTTCGTTTTCAGCTCCGCTCGCTCGAGAATTGCCACAAGCGCAAATCCCGCTTTTTATGGGTCCAAAGATTCTTTCGCAAAACAATCCATCTTTTTCTGGTTTATCGGTTTTATAATGAAAAGTAGAGGGCCTTGTGACTTCGCCAACGACTTCTCCATTAGGTAGGTTTTTGTTAGCCCAAGCCTTTATTTGTTGAGGGGAAACGAGTCCAATTTGAAGTTGTTGATGTTTATATTGGTCAATCATAAAATAGAAATAAGAAAAGAATTTATATTTATTCCGATCAAACTTCCTCCCTATTAACCTGGAAGTTCTTTTCAGATACAAGGAAATGATTCAGTTCTAGAGCCAAAGATCGTAGTTCTCGAACGAGCACTCGAAAAGATTCTGGAGGATCCTCATGATTAGGTATTCTTTTTCCCCAGATCGTAGCATTAAGTATTTCTTGGCGAGCTATAAGATGGTCAGATTTATAAGTAAGTATCTCTTGTAAAATATGAGCAACACCAAATCCTTCTAAAGCCCAAACTTCCATTTCTCCTACTCGTTGTCCCCCTTGCTTGGCTCTTCCTCTAACCGGTTGTTGTGTAACAAGTGAGTAGGGCCCAGTAGAACGCCCATGAATTTTCTCATCAACTTGATGAATTAATTTTAAGATATAGGACTTCCCTATTAGAACAGGTTGCTCAAAGGGGTCGCCTGTTCTTCCATCAAATATTCTGCTTTTTCCCGGGTACTCGGGTTCAAATACCCATGGATTTTTTGTTTCTTTACTGGCTTCATATAATTCTGAAAACACAAGTTTTCTTGAAGCCTCTTGCTCATATCTCTCATCAAAGGGTGCTATTCTATAATGTTTCTTTAGCAGATCCCCCGCTAATCCGAGCGAGCTTTCAAATATTTGTCCCACATTCATTCGGGAGGGTACTCCTAAGGGATTGAAGACCATATCAACGGGTGTTCCATCTTGCAAATAGGGCATATCTTGCCTAGGCAAAATTTTGGAAATGATCCCTTTATTCCCATGTCTTCCGGCTACTTTATCCCCAACTTTGATTTCACGTTTCTGTAAAATATATACACGAACCATTATGTCGAGCGGGTCCCTTTGGATCCATTTCACATCGATAACGCGCCCTCTTCCACCTATAGGTAATTTCAGAGAAGTTTCTTTTGAAGTGGAAACCTCAAGGCCAAATATGGCCCGTAATAATCCAGCTTCCGCGATATAAGATGATTCGCTCGCTATCTGAGGCGTTAATTTACCTACTAAAATATCACCAGTTTCTACCCAGGATCCCAACCTAACAACTCCATTTCTGTCCAAATTGCGGAGTAAATGTTCTTCTAGATGTGGTATTTCTTTAGTGATTTTTTCAGCGGAGCCCTGGCTTGTCGTATCCGTCTGAATTTCATATTTCCGGATGTGAAAAGAGGTATAAATATCTTCATATACCAAACGTTCGCTAATTAGTACTGCGTCTTCAAAATTGTAACCTTCCCATGGCATATAAGCTACTAATACGTTTTTTCCTAAAGCAAGTTCGCCCCCAATTGTAGCAGCTCCTTCTGCTAAAATTTGTCCTTTTTTAATGGATTTACCCCGTGGAACCCGGGGTTTTTGGTGCATACAAGTATTTTTGTTAGAGCGACGGTGGTTAACTAAAGGAATACTTATAGTCTTCCCACTACTTGATAAAAGTATCTTATGACTATCAGTAGAAATGATCTTTCCCTCGCGTTCGGCTATAATGGAAACCCTCGAATCTAGAGCTGTTTGGCGTTCCAATCCAGTTCCAACAATGCATTTCTCGGACCGAGAAAGCGGAACTGCTTGGCGCTGCATATTAGAACTCATTAAAGCCCGATTCGCATCATTGTGCTCAATAAAAGGAATGAGAGAACCCCCAATAGAAAAATATTGGAAAGGAAAAATACTTCTAACATGAATCTGTTCCCATGCAATAGTCAAGAATTCTTGACGGTATCTAGCCGGAACAACCTGTTCTTCCTGAATACCTTGATTCAAGGACAAAGAATTTCCTGCTGCTATCATATAATATTCATCTCTATTTGGTGATAGATAAACCACCTGTCTCTCTTTTTTTTCTTTTGCTTTCTCAGCAGATATTTCATAAAACGGACTCTCTATGGATCCCCACAAGTGATCAATTCTCGCATGAATTGTTAAGGATCCAGTAAGTCCAACATTGATTCCTTCAGACGTGTCAATTGGACAAATACGCCCATAGTGACTCGGATGAATATCTCGGCTCCGAAAACTTGCGGTTCTCCCCGTCAACCCTCCAGGACCTAAACAACTCACTTTTCGCCCATGAACAGTTTGTGTCAATGGATTCGTTTGATCAAAAACTTGAGATAACGGGTATGTGCCAAAAAAGGTCTCATAAGTAGTTATTAATAAAATTGAAGTTGAAGTTGGAGTTACCAAAGTTTGGGGAGTCGGTTTCGATTGACGTATGAATACTCTACGAATAGTTTTTTGAACTGCATGTTGTAAACGACCAAGAGCCAATCCGAATTGATCTTGTAACAGATCCGCAACCGAACGAATACGTTTATTTTTCAAGTGATTCATATCGTCATCGTCAAGTATACCCGTTCCAAATTTCATTCCAATCAAATGATCCGTAGCGGCCAATACATCTCGTGGTAACAAGAATGTATTGTTCTGAGGAATATCAAGATTAAGTCTCCGATTCATATTTCGTCGACCAATCCTTCCTAATTCACATTTTTGTTGAAAAAATTTCTTTTGTAATTCCTCGCATAAGGACTCCGAAAATACCAGGTCCCCACCTACACAAGCAAATTGTTGATAAAACTCCAAAATAGCTTTTTCTTTTGACTCAATCCTCTTCTTCTCTTTAGCATTCGGGAAAGACAAGAAAATTTCAGGGTAGGAAACATTATCCAGAATTTCTCTTAGATTCGAACCCATAGCTGATGATAGAACTAGAATAGATATCTTTTGTTTTCTACTCACGCGAGCCCATATCCTTTCTTTTTTATCAATTGCTAATTCCGATCTCCCCCCCCAATCTGATATTATAGTGCCAGTGTAGATAGAAATTCCCTTATGATCTAATTCCGAGCGGTAGTAAATACCAGGACTTAGCAATATTTGATTGATCACAATTCGGTATATTCCATTTATAATAAAGGTTCCTAAGGAATTCATTATAGGAATGTTTCCGATAGAAATGGTTTGCTTTTGCACATCGAAACCAAAAATTAATCTCGCAGATACATATAATTCGGAAGAATAGGTGAGTGATTCATACACAGCATCTCTTTCTTTTATCGAGGGTTCTAGCAGTTGATATCCTTTCGCAAATAATTGAAATGCAATTTCGTGATCTGGATCTTTAATTGTTGGAAACTTGTCAAGTTCTTCTGCCAAGGCTTGATTAATGAACCTACAAAATCCCTCGAATTGGATCTGACTAAATCCGGGTATTGTGGACATTCCCTCGTTTCCATTCCGGAGCATCTTAATCTTAAGTTTCCTGTTTATCAAAGAAAAATTCCATTATCAGCTCACTCTTCATCAATCCCTATGGATCGATCTAGCAATCATGGAATCTATATTCTGTTTACTGAATCACATGAAATTCTAGGGAACTCCACATACGTATTTCATATATGTATTTCATACATATGAATAGAGACCATTTGGACGAAAGTTCGAGTTTGCCAGGGGTACAAATGAAATGAAAATGAATTGATAAAACATTCCTACAAAAAAAATTCTGCCACTTATACTTTATGTTATGATATTCTAATCAGATTGGATGGCAAAGATTTCTCATTTTATCTCCTTTCTATGAATGTAATAAAGCCGTAATATAATATACTAGAAAGTTTGACTTTACTTCGATTTAGAATAGCGTGCTTACTTTAATTTCTCAAAATAATTTGAGGGTTCTTTTTTATTTCGGATCGGAGTAGTATAATTGCTAGAAAATTCAGTATTTCATTGTGGAATTCTAAAATAAAGTAAGTCCCTTTTTTAAGTACATGCCAATCTAGTTATCCACCTCTCCCCATATCCATGCTTTTCTTTTATCGTAATTTCACTTGGGTACGCCAAGATAGTCAGGTTATACTCTATATCAGAGCAAATTTCCTTTTTTTATTCAAGATATTTAATTTAATACTTTGAAAAATTAAAGCATGATTCCCCATAGAGATATGTACATAAAGGGGATCTTTGGATAATAATGCTGTTCGGACCTAAAGTTTACCTATACACGGATTAAGCATAAAGCCATAATATTTTATTATGCCATTGAAGGGGGGGGAGATAATACCGATTTAAGAGTAGTTCACTACTGCAATAAAAAAAAGAGAATTCTAGTTAACGGTTCCAATTTATTCTGAATTTTGCAGCCTGTGAATAGAAATCCACTTTTTCTTCTTTTTCATCTCAATAGAAAGAAATGGGAAGTTTTATTGTGTTAACAATGTATGTTTTAAGATAGAATCTATCGAGGAGAATAATAGAAACTGGATCAAAAAAAGCAGGAATAGATTTTTTGAAAAAGATTGGAAAAAAGTAAGTAGAATTATATTCAAAATAAAAGGGGCTTTTCGTAAGAAAACGTGGATGAATACTTGCTGTTTTCTAGATTTTTGATCGGATTTTTTGGCGGCATGGCCAAGCGGTAAGGCAGGGGACTGCAAATCCTTTATCCCCAGTTCAAATCTGGGTGCCGCCTGATCAATAAAATACTTAGGTTTTTTTTATAGTGCTGATCGAATTCGATAAATTTTTACTTCGCATAAGTTCGGGCAAGAGAGTAACTGGGCCTGCCGATACTGGGTTTAGAGAAACCATACCATAGTTCTATCCTCAAACTAGGGTTAGGGTTTGTTTTGACGGTAGTGGCCAAAATGGTTATCAATAGGGGTGAGGTAGTGTTTCCTTATTCTTTTATTATATGAATTTGAATTGGTTCTTAATTGAGATTCGATTTGATAATTTTAAAATACGAGGATAAGATGTCAGAAATCTTGGTATCCAAAGAAAGGTCCCTAAGGGGCATTCTTTTTTTTTTTCAATCTAAGATTCAAGAAGGGACTCCACGAAAGAATATCAAGACTTACTAATTATTATACATTTTTTTATCGTACATCTTATGTTACCTACATACACTAAAGTAAGGACTACTTAATTCTAACGAGAATCAGATTAAATAGGTCGATCAAAAATCAATTTAGGAGTTGTATTATGGATAAAATCTCTTCATTCTTTCATAGAATGATACAAAGCAAGGCTGCAGGGTTTAGGTCAAAAATAAACATTAGGTAAGGTAGGTATCCAATAAATATTTATCTATCGATAATTTTATGGTATATTCGGGCGTCCTTTGCTTAAAAAAAAAAAAAAGAGTAACAAAAGGAATAAAAAATCTTCCTATTCCCGCTTCTTCTATTCAGGACATCATTCCCGTACTCTTTCTTTTTTAAGGAAAAAAGGGCTATAGTATCTCGTATTTTTAATGCTCTCTAATTCTACCAGAATTCCTATAAGAATTTGTTAGGAGTAAATTCCTTGAACTGATTGATCCATGGCCTTAGGGCGGAATCCCTTTTTGACTCTGTACCCTTGATTCCACTATGATTATTGATCAATAGTAGAATAATCCCTTCATAGAAATAGGAGACATAATTTAGATGGATATAGTAAGTCTCGCTTGGGCTGCTTTAATGGTAGTCTTTACATTTTCTCTTTCACTAGTAGTATGGGGAAGGAGTGGACTCTAGGGATACTACTAATTGATTAAGTAATCAAATTGTTGTATCAATTCTTTTCTTTAATGGATCATTTTGCATTAATCATTTTGTCAAACGTTATTCTTTAATCTTTTTCTTTAGTTTTGTTTCACTCCTGTAAGAAACTCTTGTATTGTAAGTTGTAATGTAAGAAAGAGCCATTATACCAATTCAGAATTTCTACTAGAAATGACGAATGGTTAAAAAAAGTTCTATACATAAGAAAATTAGACTTTCTTCCACGGAACTATTCACGGCATATCACACATTTTCCATTTCCTTTTACTTTTTACTATAGTCTATTCTTCATATTATTTTTCTTTCCTTCCATGGATTCTTTGGTCAAGAATTGTCTTAGATTTTTTTATTTTGACCTGATTGAAATTAAGTGGATGCAATGAAAAAAGAAATTGAATTAGACTACTTAACTATTTCAATCTACTAATCTATTCTATGTAGATTCAAAGATAATATAATAGAAAGAATCTAAAGTGTCGTAGAAAAAACTATATGTAGTTCTTTCTACCACACTTTAAGATTCCAACCAGATCCTTTCATTTAAGACTTGGATTTTTTTTATTTAATCCCTTTTTAATTTCTTCAATGATTAATTGGAATTCCAATTAATTATTTTGGCTGACTGTTTTTACATAAATAATAAGTAAAAAAGAAGTAGGAACTAGAATGAACAGTGCAGTAGCAATAAATGCGAGAATATTGACTTCCATAACCTCTTTATTTTTTATTTTCACAATAACTCGGGATGTAATCCCATGGAGAGGAAAAAGGGGTATCTTGTAAATTCAAGGGTAGGGCTTGCATTCTGATAATACTGAATCAATTCAATATTATGAATATCGGATCTATCAAATCAATTCATGGATGAGAGTTATATTTCACGGATGAGAGTTATATAGTATAACATAGGAAGATCCTCTATCCACACTAAGACCAAAATGGGTTTTTTGATTGGATTAGGAATTCCCTCTTTTTTAATCCTTTTCTACTTTTTCTTTTCTATATCTCTAACCCACGAGCTTTCTTAATCTTATACTTTCTTAATCTTATACAATTTCCCTTCCTTTTTCTTATAGTTATACATACAATTATGTATGTATTATATGACCAACTTTCACTTTCTATGGGTCACATAGACATCCAAATAAGCAGTAGAAGTGAGATGGGGAAAAGAGGTCTGAAATAAAAAGGGAATACGATTTATGTATGGATTCCGGTAAAATACCGGTACTCTATTCCATAAGAGTGGAATAGGAAATTAAGATGAGGATGGTATCATCATAAAGAAAGATAGAGTAATATAATATCCTAAATTCTACTAATCCACATATCGTATGTGTGTCTTTCTTTATCGATTGGGAGTAGTGAAAAAAAAATTCCTATATGCCCTCCCTCCCTCTTTAATGAGAGATGCAAAATAAAAAAGTGAAGTAAGGGTGCCCTGTGGGTATTTGATCTTGCTCCCTGCCCCTTTTTTTCATGGAAAAAGGAAATATCAATTTCTCCATTCATTGAACCCTAGTTCGGGACTGACGGGGCTCGAACCCGCAGCTTCCGCCTTGACAGGGCGGTGCTCTGACCAATTGAACTACAATCCCCGCGGGGTGTATGGCATACCCATTCTTAAATAGAACCATAAGAAGATTCGATTCGTCTTTCGTACTCTAAGAAATAGACGAATCATATACTACATACCCACATATTATATTATACGTGGGTATAGTGAGAGTGACATAACTAGTATGTCGTGATTTTTTATCACTAAAAATGGATAATAATCCAGCCTTCAATAAGAAAAACTCTTTTGTTTGTAAGAAAGGAATGAGAGAGATATGGATTAGAAAAAAAAATTTCCCTTTTTTCTTTATCTTTTATTTCTATAGATCAGACATTTTATTTTATGGAAGAAAAACAAAAGGATTTAGTTCATACTCACGAAGCCCTAGATTTTTGGTTTGGGCCGAGCTGGATTTGAACCAGCGTAGACATTGTCAACGAATTTACAGTCCGTCCCCATTAACCACTCGGGCATCGACCCAGGAAGAATTTATTCTAGGGTTTTTGCTAATCTATGATTAACCTCCTTTCATAATACTCCCTACCCCCAGGGGAAGTCGAATCCCCGCTGCCTCCTTGAAAGAGAGATGTCCTGAACCACTAGACGATAGGGGCATCACTAGACGATAGGGCCATATACAACCGCTCGTGATTATACTATAATCATAGTATGAGCAGTTTTTTGGAATTGTCAATATACTCGAAAAGTATAAATAGATCCAAAGCAAAGAGTTTTTCCAACTTTTCTGTTATGTTTTCATCTAGGATTTTTTTTAGTTGATCGTTATAGATTAATTCTCCGTGCTTCATTTAGTGTTCATACCAAAAATGCATCCATCCCGCACTAAGTCATAAAATTCTCTAAAAATATAGAGAAAGTTTCAAAAACAAAGAAAAAAAGTGAATCAATTTAGTAGAAAAGTACTCTATCAGATTCGAACCAACGACTTACGTCTTAGCACGAGATTACTCTACCACTAATTTAAAAAGCCCTTTATCGGATTTGAACCGATGACTTATGCCTTACCATGGCATTACTCTACCACTGAGTTAAAAGGGCTTTTTATTTAATTCAAAAATTAGCCACTTGGATTTCCCATTATGGGTCTACTGCATAATGTACATATTATATATATAATATATAGAGATAGAGAGAGAGACATTATGTAGAGATTGTATATGTATATATCGATATCTTGAGAGCTCAAAATAAAATTAATAAAAAAAAACATACCCTACATAACATATCCAACTCTTCTTGGTTCAGGGTTTTCCGTTTCCGAAGACTAGTAAAATAGGCGGATTCTGGAACCCCAAGGATTCAACGGTATATGGATATGGAAAATATAAGATTTCCGATCCTAGCGGGAAAAGGCGGGGAACAGATACCCAATAGGATATAGGATCCTTGGGAGGAACTTTTGGTAATGGCCTTGATCCTCTATGCTATTTTTTATGTGTTCTTAGTTCTATTGAACTTTTTGCATTCTTTTAAACAAGAATCTAATAAACTAGAATTGAGTCAGTGGAAAAAAGGAGAGAGAGGAAAGTGTTAAATGGAGAGAGTCGACTAATCAGAGACTTTTAGGATCTTCTTTACATCAGGTAAATCTGTCGGCCCTGTCCGTTTTTTTCTTTAAGTTACGACTCTTTGCTGCTTACTTCTATCAAGCCATAGGGAAAGTCTATGATGAATTTGGAAAACTCATCTCACTCTTACTCTATGGCTCGGACTTAATGGGGGAAGAAAACATCTTCCATAATTTCTTTTTTGTTCAATTCTGGACAAAAAAGAAAAGGAAAAAAGGAATTTATAGGGACAGTGTTACCCCCTATATCCCCTAGTTTATATTGTAGGAATAATAAAACAATTTAGCAGTCTGACACACTTACGTCCTTGCAAAGTAAATAATTATTATTGTAGTCGTAACCGTAGAATAGGATCCTAATCAAAATAAATACATTTGGTTCAGGCGCTATTAGCATGGTAAGAAAAGATTTTTTTTACAGACCAGAGGGGCTATCTAAATCCTAAAGTAAAGGCGAGCGATCGAAGTAGAAGTACCAACGGCTCAGTGTCATGAACCTTCTCCATCTGATTCAATAAGGGGGAATTAGCCTTCTTGTCAAATGGCTATCCTTGACAAAGGGTACCATTTATACCATAATCTACAATGTAGCGGGTATAGTTTAGTGGTAAAAGTGTGATTCGTTCTATTAATAACTGAATTTGAAATGATATACTTAAGGCATCCTTAAGTTTTTTATTTTTATATTCCGATGAAAACTTTAGTTCTTATAAAGGATTAAATCCTTTTCCTCTCAATAGCATATTGAGGAAGAATATACATTCTGGCGATTTGTATCCAAAGACTAATTTAAATTGCATCCAAAATAAAAATAGGATTATGAGTACAGAGTCGCGAAGCATAATTTTGCATTGGATTAAGTATTCCAATTTTGAAAATATGAGTAAAGGATCTATGGATGAAGATACAAAAAAGTTGATTTCCAATCGTAACTAAATCTTCTTAAAATAAGGAATAAGGAAGCCAAATAGCTAAAAAACGATAGTTTTGGTTTACTAGAACCATCCGCATATTGTTTCAGCTCGGTGGAAACCCAATTCTTTTCCTCAGGATCTCTTGAATGAAATTAGGGAACGAAGTAAGTAGATTAGATGAATTTAGATAGAATTTCTATCTCCTACTCTATAAGGATCATCTAGAAAGCGGAGAGCTTTGGTTCCATTCAAATAGAAAAGCTGACATAGATGTTAAGTGGTGAGAATATCCATAAAGGAGCCGAATGAAATCAAAATTTCATGTTCGGTTTTGAATTAGAGACGTTAAAAATAATCAACCAACGTCGACTATAACCCCTAGCCTTCCAAGCTAACGATGCGGGTTCGATTCCCGCTACCCGCTCCATTCTGTATAAAAGGAGTATTCTATTTGTCTAGACATGTTAGAGGCTTGTATTCAAGCCTTTTTTGTCCACCAGTTTCTGGTACTCCAGAGCGGAGTAGAGCAGTTTGGTAGCTCACGAGGCTCATAACCTTGAGGTCACGGGTTCGATTCCCGTCTCCGCACTTAGCAGTCTGTATAAAAGGACTATTCTATTTCTCTAGATATGTATGGTAGAGGGGCGTATCCAACCCTTTTTTATTCATTAGTTCCCGGCCCTAGAGGGCAAAATTGAGCAGTTTGCGAAGTCACTTGCCTTCAAAAAAAGAAGGCGCAAGGCCTCTCCCTACCCTGCAGAAAATAAAAATGAAACGAAAGGGACAGTCTACCTCTCCCTTCCCTTTAAAAAAAGTTTGCCCGTTGTTTGTCTCAGTTAATACCCAATTTTTGGAGCTCTGTTGGCGAGTTCTATTTCTGCCTCTGGAGCGCCCTCTTTTTTTGAGTGGGATGCAAAGGAAGGGTAAGATAGTAAGGGATACGGCACTAGACTAACACCTAATTAATACTTAATTTAATATAAGTAGTTAAACAGTTAACTAGACTAAACTTTTTATCATAGTACTTTGATAAATTAAGCGGGCGAGCGGCGGGAATCGAACCCGTATCTTCTCCTTGGCAAGGAGATATTTTACCATTGAACTACGCTCGCTACGGTATATATTTTATAGCGTATATCCGCCTGGGTCGACCTTCTATGTCTGGGTCGACCGTTTCATTTCATTTTCTATTATATTAGAGTTTTCCTTTTTTTATTATCTGTCAATGAATATTCTAATGGGAATGGAATTTCATAATACTGAAAGAGAAGAGCTAGCAATTCGGAACGCAAATTGCGTTTTAATACGTCTCACTATTCTAATTTTTTAGAAGAAATGGCCTTTATTATTTCTTTTTTATGGGGTTAATAAATATTAACCAAATTTCATTTAAGAAATGAGAGAATTCAGAATAGCTACGAGAAAGACTAGTCCAATCCATAATGATGTACCGGAAAATACAACATTTTTATTATTTGACCAACCATCAGGAGAAGCAAATACAAGGGGTACACTAATTACTAAGACTGAGGAAGTCGCAATTAATGCAAAAACAGCTAATTGGAAAGCAATAGTCATATTTCTAATCCTCCAAGCTACCATCAAATAAAGTTGACTACATATTTGATCCCTCACTTAAACCAAAATTGTAAAAAAATACAAGAAGTAGGAGGGGTTTAATCATGAATCCATTGATTCTTCTCTTTAATTCAAATTTATTACTTAAACCGCTTTTTTATTTGGATATGGGGGTGAGAAGAGATTATTTACTCTTTATTTCACAAGCGGGTATAGCGGATCCTGTATCCGTGTATACAGTATACAGAGATATATCGAAAAGGAACTTGTATCTGATATCTTTCTAGAGGCTAATAAATCTTTTTATTTTTTATATGGCTATGTTCTATTTGTAGGAGTAAAATAAGGATTAGGCTGTGGAGAGATGGCTGAGTGGTTGATAGCTCCGGTCTTGAAAACCGGTATAGTTCTAGGAACTATCGAGGGTTCGAATCCCTCTCTCTCCTTTTGCTTATTGAATACGTTTGTTTCTTTCATTTTTATTTATTTTTTTTTTCTGTCCCTTATCTTTCTTTCATAAAAAGGAATGAATGGCTCGGCTAGATGGAATAACCGAGCCAGAACAGAAAAAAAGTAGAACAGGTATAAATAAGAAAATCTTAGTTAAGAGGGTTCATGTAAAGAACAGGTTCCAAATCACGATCGATTCCCTTTTCAAAACCTGCTGCAGCAGCTCGGGCTCTTCCTGCATGCCATAAATGGCCCACAAAAAAGAAGAATCCTAGAACAAAATGAGAAGTTGATAACCAACTTCTAGGAGAGACATAATTAACTGCATTGATCTCGGTAGCTACGCCACCCACGGAATTTAAAGAGCCTAAAGGAGCGTGGGTCATATATTCTGCTGAGCGTCGTTCTTGCCAAGGTTGTATGTCTTTTTTCAACCTACTCAAGTCCAAACCGTTGGGGCCCCTTAGAGGTTCTAACCATGGAGCACGAAGGTCCCAAAAACGCATAGTTTCCCCTCCAAAGATAACCTCCCCAGTTGGGGAACGCATTAGATATTTACCTAAACCTGTGGGTCCTTGAGCGGATCCCACATTAGCTCCAAGACGCTGGTCTCTAACTAGAAAAGTAAATGCTTGAGCTTGAGAAGCTTCTGGCCCGGTGGGTCCATAAAACTCACTCGGATAAGCTGTATTATTGAACCATACAAAACAACAAGCGATAAAACCAAAGACAGATAAAGCAGCTAAACTATAAGACAAGTAAGCTTCTCCAGACCATACAAATGCACGGCGAGCCCATGCGAAGGGTTTGGTTAAAATATGCCAAATTCCGCCAAATACACAAATAAAACCCAACCATACATGCCCACCAATTATATCTTCTAAATCATCTACACTAACAATCCACCCTTCTCCACCAAAAGGAGATTTTAGTAAATAACCAAATATAACACTGGGACTAAGGGTCAAATTGGTAATTTTTCTTACATCTCCCCCCCCAGGGGCCCAGGTATCATATACACCGCCAAAATAAAGAGCCTTGAGTACTAGAAGAAAAGCACCTAGACCTAACAAAATTAAGTGAATACCCAAAATTGTAGTCATTTTATTTCTATCTTTCCAGACATAACCAAAGAATGGAAAAGATTCCTCAAGAGTCTCGGGTCCCAGAAGCGCGTGATAAATGCCACCGAAGCCTAAGACTGCGGAGGAAATTAGGTGAAGTACGCCAGATACAAAGTACGGAAAAGTATCTAGAACTTCCCCCCCTGGCCCTACTCCCCAACCTAGAGTAGCTAAGTGTGGAAGTAAAATCAACCCTTGTTCATACATGGGCTTTTCTGGTACGAAATGGGCCACTTCAAATAGGTTCATTGCTCCGGCCCAGAATACGATTAATCCGGCATGAGCTACATGAGCTCCAAGCAGTTTACCGGACAAATTGATAAGTCTGGCATTCCCAGCCCACCAAGCAAAGCCGGTGGTTTCTTGGTCACGACCAGCTAAAACGAAAGTTCCATTAAAGAGCGTTTCCACGTGGTAGAACCTCCTCAGGGAATATAAGATTTTCATGAGGCTGATCCTGAGCTGCCATCCACGCACGAATACCCTCGTTTAAAAGAATATTTTTGGTGTAGAAAGTCTCAAATTCAGGATCTTCCGCTGCACGGATTTCCTGGGAAACAAAGTCATAGGCACGTAAGTTCAGAGCCAAGCCAACTACGCCAATAGCACTCATCCATAAACCGGTGACGGGTACAAATAGCATAAAGAAATGTAACCAACGTTTATTGGAAAAAGCAACACCAAAGATTTGGGACCAAAAGCGGTTAGCAGTGACCATTGAATAAGTTTCTTCAGCTTGAGTTGGGTTAAAAGCAC
>NW_028259487.1:0-25000 GCF_056163025.1 Triticum urartu | reverse complement strand
TATATAGATAGATTCTATGGGGTTATTACTTAGTAAGTCTATTTTGTACAAGAGCCCCTCCTATCTGATAGAAAAGGGTCCCATGATCCCGAGCCGATCTTACCTTGGCTCGCAAACCCCAAGTTTGTCTATGAAGAGCTAATCTAATTGTATTTTTTTCTAGAATGGATTTCTTATGTGGAATACTAATGGATAGGGCTTCGTTGCTAAGTGCTACAAGATCTAGTGCACTGGAACTCGTGGTTATGGACCCGAATCCTTTAGTATGGAACATTGTCTTTTCCAAGTAAAAACCCCTAGTATATGAAAGAATGAAAAGGTGCTTTCGTTCTTGTGGAATAAGAAGCCCTCGTACCTTAATGAAAGGAAAATCGTAATTTTTCGTTAGGTATTTGACCAAATAGGATCGTCCAGTTCCTACAGAACCTATCACTAAAATACCCGATAGGGCTAAGCGGAACGAAAAGGGTTTTCCATGAGATGGTAAATGAAAACGATTAGTCCCACACGAGGTTTGGGAATAAGTGATTGTCTGATAATGAGCAAGGAATATACGTCTTTCTGCTAAAGAGGATCTATTAAACTCATAATTCATTAGATCCTTGTTATCAATGCCAACTAGGTATCATAAGTAAATGGATCCCGGTTGTTCAATCCTTTGATAACCAAGGTCATTCTTTGCTAAAGAGAAATGATCACTATGAGTCAGACTCAATAGAATTGGATCCATTCCAAATAGCGAGAATTAGGATTCTTGATCCCTCTCAATCTCTCTTTCAATTCGAGGATCCAGAGAGGTGTTTTCATAGTCATCTCCGAATATTTGCCATCTCGGAATATTTTCGATTTCATTTTTCTATGATATGTCTTTCTATATGAAAATTGGTTATTTACGATGTACGATGATCCCTGTTAAGCATCCATGGCTGAATGGTTAAAGCGCCCAACTCATAATTGGTAAATTTGCGGGTTCAATTCCTGCTGGATGCACACGAACGGGAACATTCCATAAGTCTATTGGAACTGGCTCTCTATCCATGGAATCTCATCCATCATCCATACATAACGAATTGGTATGGTATATTCATACCATAACATAAGAACAATAAGAACTCGAATTCTTATCGATACTGGAACTCAGAGCATAGGAGGGAAAGTCGATTTATGGATGGAATCAAATACGCAGTATTTACAGAAAAAAGTCTTCGTTTATTGGGAAAGAATCAATATACTTTTAATGTCGAATCGGGATTCACTAAGACAGAAATAAAGCATTGGGTCGAACTCTTCTTTGGTGTTAAGGTGGTAGCTGTGAATAGCCATCGACTACCTGGAAAAGGTAGAAGAATAGGACCTATTCTGGGCCATACAATGCATTACAGACGTATGATCATTACCCTTCAACCGGGTTATTCTATTCCACTTCTAGATAGAGAAAAAAACTAAAGGAGAATACTTAATAATACGGCGAAACATTTATACAAAACACCTATCCCGAGCACACGCAAGGGAACCGTAGACAGGCAAGTGAAATCCAATCCACGAAATAATTTGATCCATGGACGGCACCGTTGTGGTAAAGGTCGTAATTCCAGAGGAATCATTACCGCAAGGCATAGAGGGGGAGGTCATAAGCGCCTATACCGTAAAATAGATTTTCGACGGAATCAAAAAGACATATCTGGTAGAATCGTAACCATAGAATACGACCCTAATCGAAATGCATACATTTGTCTCATACACTATGGGGATGGTGAGAAGAGATATATTTTACATCCCAGAGGGGCTATAATTGGAGATACTATTGTTTCTGGTACAAAAGTTCCTATATCAATGGGAAATGCCCTACCTTTGAGTGCGGTTTGAACTATTGATTTACGTAATTGGAAGTAACCAATTAGGTTTACGACGAAACCTAGAAATCGATCACTGATCCAATTTGACTACCTCTACGGGATAGACCTCAACAGAAAACTGTTGAGTAACGGCAGCAAGTGATTGAGTTCAGTAGTTCCTCATAGAAAATTATTGGCTCTAGAGATATGGTAATATGGAGAAGACAAAATTGTTTGAAGCACGCACAGAACCGGAAGCGCCCCTTGTTTCAAAGAGAGGAGGACGGGTTATTCACATTTAATTTGATGGTCAGAGGCAAATTGAAAGCTAAGCAGTGGTAATTAAGACCCCCGGGGGAAAATAGGGATGTCTCCTACGTTACCCATAATATGTGGAAGTATCGACGTAATTTCATAGAGTCATTCGATCTGAATGCTACATGAAGAACATAAGCCAGATGACGGAACGCAGAGACCTAGGATGTAGAAGATCATAACATGAGCGATTCGGCAGATTTGGATTCCTTTCCTATATATCCACTCATGTGGTACTTCATCATATGATTCATATAAGATCCATCTGTCTAGAGATCGTCATATACATCTAGAAAGCCGTATGCTTTGGAAGAAGCTTGTACAGTTTGGGAAGGGGTTTTTTGAGAGAAAAGAAGAATCTACTTCAACCGATATGCCCTTAGGCACGGCCATGCATAACATAGAAATCACACGTGGAAGGGGTGGGCAATTAGCTAGAGCAGCAGGTGCTGTAGCGAAACTCATTGCAAAAGAGGGTAAATCGGCCACTTTAAGATTACCATCTGGGGAGGTCCGTTTAGTATCCCAAAACTGCTTAGCAACAGTCGGACAAGTGGGTAATGTTGGGGTGAACCAAAAAAGTTTGGGTAGAGCCGGATCTAAGTGTTGGCTAGGTAAACGCCCCGTAGTAAGAGGGGTAGTTATGAACCCTGTGGACCACCCCCATGGGGGCGGTGAAGGGAAAGCTCCCATTGGTAGAAAAAAACCCACAACCCCTTGGGGTTATCCTGCGCTTGGAAGAAGAACTAGGAAAAGGAAAAAATATAGCGATAGTTTTATTCTTCGTCGCCGTAAGTAAATACGTAACTAGGAATATGGAAAATTGCATTTTTGGAATTTGCAATAATGCGATGGGCGAACGACGGGAATTGAACCCGCGCATGGTGGATTCACAATCCACTGCCTTGATCCACTTGGCTACATCCGCCCCTTATCCAGCTAAAGGATTTTTTTCTTTTTTCCATTGATCATTATTCTATTTATTCTGACCTCCGTACTTCGATCGAGATATTGGACATAGAATGCCACTCTTTAAAAAGGAAAAAAGGAGTAATCAGCTGTGACACGAAAAAAAACGAATCCTTTTGTAGCTCATCATTTATTGGCAAAGATAGAAAAGGTCAATATGAAGGAGGAGAAAGAAACAATAGTAACGTGGTCCCGGGCATCTAGCATTCTACCCACAATGGTTGGCCATACAATCGCGATTCATAATGGAAAGGAACATATACCTATTTACATAACAAATCCTATGGTAGGTCGCAAATTGGGGGAATTCGTGCCTACTCGGCATTTCACGAGTTATGAAAATGCAAGAAAGGATACTAAATCTCGTCGTTAACTGAATTCTGAATAGAAAGATTAAGAAGAAAAAAAGATTCAAAATAAAGTAAAGGTAGGCGGGGAATAACCTTATTTATGACAAGTTTCAAACTAGTAAAGTATATCCCTAGGATAAAGAAGAAGAAAAGTGGGCTAAGGAAACTCGCAAGGAAAGTTCCAACCGATCGTCTACTTAAGTTCGAGAGAGTTTTCAAAGCACAAAAACGTATCCCTATGTCTGTTTTCAAAGCACAAAGAGTTCTTGACGAGATTCGCTGGCGTTACTACGAGGAAACTGTTATGATACTGAACCTCATGCCCTATCGAGCATCTTATCCCATCTTAAAGTTGGTTTATTCGGCAGCCGCAAATGCTACTCATTATAGGGATTTCGACAAAGCGAATTTATTTATTACTAAAGCCGAAGTCAGTAGGAGTACTATTATGAAGAAATTCAGACCTCGAGCTCGAGGACGTAGTTTCCCCATAAAAAAAAGCATGTGTCATATAACAATTGTACTAAATATAGTAAAGAAATCTAAATAACCTTTAGATCCATCTAAGATTTCGATTCCCAGTAAAAAAAATATAGAATAGAAAAATATGGGACAAAAAATAAATCCACTCGGTTTCAGACTTGGTACAACCCAAAAACACCATTCCTTTTGGTTCGCACAACCAAAAAATTATTCTGAAGGTCTACAGGAAGATAAAAAAATAAGGGATTGTATCAAGAACTATATACAAAAGAATAGGAAAAAGGGCTCGAATAGAAAAATAGAATCAGACTCAAGTTCCGAAGTAATTACACATAATAGAAAAATGGACTCAGGTTCAAGTTCCGAAGTAATTACACATATAGAAATCCAAAAAGAAATCGATACGATCCACGTCATAATCCATATTGGATTCCCAAATTTATTAAAGAAAAAAGGAGCAATCGAAGAATTAGAGAAAGATCTACAAAAGGAAATTAACTCTGTAAACCAGAGATTTAATATTTCTATCGAAAAAGTTAAAGAACCTTATAGACAGCCTAACATTCTTGCAGAATATATAGCTTTCCAATTAAAAAATAGAGTTTCATTCCGAAAGGCAATGAAAAAAGCCATTGAATTAACTAAAAAAGCAGATATAAGGGGAGTAAAAGTAAAAATTGCGGGTCGTCTCGGAGGAAAAGAAATTGCACGCGCCGAATCTATTAAAAAGGGTAGACTTCCCCTCCAAACAATTCGCGCTAAAATTGATTATTGCTGCTATCCAATTCGGACTATCTATGGAGTATTAGGTGTAAAAATTTGGATATTCGTAGACGAAGAATAAGTAATCTTGTCTTCGGATTCTGTCCATTGATAGAATAAAAAATGACAAGAGACTTTTTTCCTGAAATCCCTGCAAAAGAAGAAATTATACCTCTTTCTATAAGATTTAATGAAAATTGATAAATCATTTAATATAATTGCTATGCTTAGTGTGTGACTCGTTATTTTTTTCTTTTTTTTAAGAAAAAAACTTAGTAATTATAGAAAATTAACTAATAACCAACCTATTGCTTCGTATTGTCGAGATCCTAACTAAGAAACAGTCACTATATGAATAAATACCTCTATCATAACATAAATGAGTAGATGTGTCATATAGTTGTAGCAACTGCAATTTTTTCTCTAAAAAAGAAAAGGGATTCTAGGTTGTGAAGCAAAACTAAAGGGATGTGGATAAAGGGAGGGATGATAGAAAGAAGGAAGAGGAAATAAATAAGATATAGGATTCCACTATGTATGGTCTATGAATTACATCATAAAAGGCAATGTGATAAAGCATCAATATAATAAAAATAATAGAGAATTAAAAATTGTAACTTGAAACAAGAACTACAAATTTAAAGCAATAATAAAGAGCCGCCCGGGTTAATAAAACTGAGAAAATTAACTCGGAAAGAAATTTTTTGGAAGCTCCGTTGCGGGATTCAGACCTAACCATTCAAGGAGAAGCAGTGGGAACGACAGAACCTATGATTCCATAGGATTTTATTGAAAAGAATCCTAACACTTCATTGGGTGGGATGGCGGAACAAACCAAAAAAATTGTCTTATTTGGTAAGTTTATAAATTAACAAATAAGACAGGAAAGAGTAAATATTCGCCCGCGAAATTCTTATTGAATTAGAATACTTTACCGCGATTCAATAAGAGTAAAAATAAGGATTTTTTTAAGAAGGATTACATTATCTATAAATATAGAATTTAGATAAATATACACACACATCTGGATATATTCTAGATCTTCTTTTTTGACTATATATTATATTTTTCTGTTTTAACAAATTCAATATAAAAAAAACCGAACTTTTTCTATTATCTATTAATGTGTATCTATCCGTACCGTAATATTTTGGAATATTCATGAATTAGAGAAATTTACATGCTTTCTGATTCCATTCGCGAGGAGCTGGATGAGAAGAAACTCTCATGTCCAGTTTTGCAGTAGAGATGGAACTAAGAAAGAGAACCATCGACTATAACCCCAAAAGAACCAGATTTCGCAAACAACATAGAGGAAGAATGAAAGGAAAATCCTGCCGAGGCAATCGTATTTGTTTTGGTAGATATGCTCTTCAAGCACTTGAACCCGCTTGGATCACGGCGAGACAGATAGAAGCAGGACGAAGAGCAATAACACGATATGCACGTCGTGGTGGAAAAATATGGGTACGTATATTTCCCGACAAACCGGTTACACTAAGACCCACGGAAACACGTATGGGCTCGGGAAAGGGGTCCCCCGAATATTGGGTATCCGTTGTTAAACCTGGTCGTATACTTTATGAAATGGGGGGAGTATCTGAAACTGTAGCTAGAGCAGCTATCTCCATAGCTGCCAGTAAAATGCCCATACGAAGTCAATTTATTCGATTAGAGATATAGAACCCTAAAAGGGGTATGGAAGATAAAAAAAAATGCTCGGTTTTTCTTTCTGGAAAGACAATATTTCTTTCATCCTTTTGCATTGAAATAACAAATTGAAATCAAAATAATATGATTCAACCTCAGACCCTTTTAAATGTAGCAGATAATAGTGGAGCTCGAAAATTGATGTGTATTCGAGTCATAGGAGCTGCTGGTAATCAGCGATATGCTCGTATTGGTGATGTTATTGTTGCTGTAATCAAAGACGCATTGCCCCAAATGCCTCTAGAAAGATCCGAAGTAATTCGAGCTGTAATTGTACGTACATGTAAAGAGTTCAAATGCGAAGACGGTATAATAATCCGCTATGATGACAATGCTGCGGTTATAATTGATCAAAAAGGCAATCCAAAAGGAACTCGAGTTTTTGGCGCGATTGCCGAGGAATTGAGAGAATTGAATTTTACCAAAATAGTTTCATTAGCTCCTGAAGTATTATAAATACTAGTAGGCGAAATTGAGACCAAAGAATTAATTTAGTAGATTGTGTTTTACGTATATGTTTTAAAATCCAAAATGAAAAAAAAAAAAAGAAAACATGTTGATTATAGAAAAATTAGGAGGAACCTAGAATTAGAGTCTTATGGGCAAGGACACTATTGCTGATTTACTAACCTCTATAAGAAATGCGGACATGAATAAAAAAGGAACAGTTCGAGTAGTATCTACAAATATTACCGAAAACATTGTTAAAATACTTCTACGAGAGGGTTTTATTGAAAGTGTTCGGAAACATCAGGAACGTAACAGATATTTCTTGGTTTCAACTTTGCGACATCAAAAGAGAAAGACTATAAAAGGAATATATAGAACAAGAACCTTTTTAAAGCGTATCAGCCGACCCGGCTTACGAATTTATACCAACTATCAAGGAATTCCTAAAGTTTTGGGTGGAATGGGAATTGCTATTCTTTCTACTTCTCGAGGAATAATGACAGATCGAGAAGCTCGACTAAACAGAATTGGGGGAGAAGTCTTATGTTATATATGGTAATCGCCCCGCCTATAGTGCTCGAATTCTATCTCGCCCTTCCTATTTTTAAAATAAAAATAGAAAAATAGGAGAAAAAAAATATGACAGAAAAAAAAAATAGGAGAGAAAAAAAAAACCCGAGAGAAGCAAAAGTAACTTTCGAAGGTTTAGTTACGGAAGCCCTACCCAATGGAATGTTCCGCGTTCGGCTAGAGAATGACACCATCATCCTAGGCTATATTTCAGGAAAGATACGGTCTAGTTCTATACGAATACTGATGGGGGATAGGGTCAAAATTGAAGTAAGTCGTTATGATTCAAGCAAGGGACGTATAATTTATAGACTTCCCCATAAGGATTCGAAGCGTATCGAAGACTCGAAGGATAGCGAAGATTTGAAGGATAGCGAAGATTTGAAGGATACCAAAGATTCAAAGGATTAGGTTTTTCTTTTTTTTTCTAGGGTAATAAATTCTAAGTTCTAAAATTCAAGCGAAGAGACTTATTTTTTCCAAAAGATTAGATTCATAGTTTAAAAAAGGATACGGAAATATGAAAATAAGAGCTTCCGTTCGTAAAATTTGTACAAAATGTCGACTGATTCGTAGGCGTGGACGAATTAGAGTCATTTGCTCTAATCCGAAGCATAAACAAAGACAGGGGTAATCTTTCGAAAAAGAACTTTACTTTCTAAAAAGTAAAAAAAAGTACCCGCGGAAATGTTCCAATTCCAAATAAAATAATTTCATTTAAAATAATTAAAGTAAAGGGTTTATTTTACCCTGAAACGGATATCTTTGTATCTTTTTTTCTTTTTTTTATTTCTAACTCATATTTATGAGATAATAAAATATGGCAAAAGCTATACCAAAAATTGGTTCACGTAAGAAAGTGCGTATTGGTTTACGTAGGAATGCACGTTTTAGTTTACGGAAGAGTGCACGTAGAATAACAAAAGGGGTTATTCATGTTCAAGCTAGTTTCAACAATACCATTATAACTGTTACAGACCCACAAGGTCGGGTGGTTTTTTGGTCCTCGGCCGGTACTTGTGGATTCAAAAGCTCAAGAAAAGCATCACCCTATGCTGGTCAAAGAACAGCAGTAGATGCTATTCGTACAGTAGGTTTGCAACGAGCAGAAGTTATGGTAAAGGGCGCTGGTAGTGGAAGAGATGCCGCATTACGAGCCATTGCTAAAAGTGGTGTGCGATTAAGTTGTATACGCGATGTAACACCTATGCCGCATAATGGATGTCGACCGCCTAAAAAAAGACGTCTGTAAAAGAATTAACCCGCTTTCAACTTTCATTTCAAGAGAAATAAACGATTCAATGATAAAATAATAATACTAGTCTATTATGGTTCGAGAGGAGGTAGCAGGATCCACTCAAACACTACAGTGGAAGTGTGTTGAATCAAGAGTAGATAGTAAGCGCCTTTATTATGGTCGTTTCATTCTGTCCCCGCTTAGAAAAGGTCAAGCGGACACCGTCGGTATTGCCTTGCGAAGAGCTTTACTTGGAGAAATAGAAGGAACATGTATCACACGTGCAAAATTTGGGAGCGTGCCGCACGAGTATTCTACAATAGCAGGTATTGAAGAATCCGTACAAGAAATTTTACTAAATTTGAAAGAAATTGTATTGAGAAGTAATCTCTATGGAGTTAGAGACGCATCCATTTGCGTCAAAGGTCCTAGATACATAACTGCTCAAGATATCATCTTACCGCCTTCCGTAGAAATCGTTGATACGGCACAACCTATAGCTAACTTGACAGAGCCCATTGATTTCTGTATTGATTTACAGATCAAGAGAGATCGTGGATATCAGACAGAACTCAGAAAGAACTATCAAGATGGAAGTTATCCTATAGATGCTGTATCCATGCCTGTTCGAAATGTGAATTATAGTATTTTTTCTTGTGGGAATGGAAATGAAAAACACGAGATACTTTTTCTAGAAATATGGACTAATGGAAGTTTAACCCCTAAGGAAGCACTTTATGAGGCTTCTCGTAATTTGATTGATTTATTTCTTCCTTTTCTACACGCGGAGGAAGAGGGCGCTAGTTTCGAAGAAAATAAAAACAGGTTTACTCCACCCCTTTTTACTTTTCAAAAAAGATTAACTAATCTAAAGAAAAACAAAAAAGGAATTCCATTGAATTGTATTTTTATTGATCAATTAGAATTGACTTCTAGAACGTATAATTGTCTAAAAAGGGCCAATATACATACACTATTGGACCTTTTGAGTAAGACTGAAGAAGATCTTCTGAGAATTGACAGTTTTCGTATGGAAGATAGAAAACATATATGGGACACTCTAGAGAAGCATCTCCCAATTGATTTACTTAAGAATAAACTCTCGTTTTAAATCCATTGCAATTTTTTTTCTTCTTCTTTTTCGAGTTAGAATAAAAAGAAAACAATTTAGCATCTTTGGTACAATCTATATTTTCGCGAAATGGATCATAATAAAATGGATTTTAGGTATCTAGGGAAGATTCACTTGGAAGTAACTATTTCCTAGATACCTATGGTACTTCACGGTTGAATGAATCAAAAAATATCTAAAAAAGACCTAAAGTTAATGATTTATCAATGGGTAATGTTGCTCCAATACCTAACCAAAGAGCTACTACAGTACCGATTAAAAAAACGGTCGTAGCTACTGGGCGGCGAAATGGATTTTGGAATTTATTGACATTCTCTAGAAAAGGTACTGTCAATAAGCCTGTTGGCACAGAAACCATTAAAAGAACGCCCAATAACTTATTGGGTACCGTACGGAGTATTTGAAACACGGGAAAGAAGTACCACTCGGGTAATATTTCCAGAGGAGTTGCAAACGGATCTGCCGGTTCACCAATCATTGATGGCTCGAGAACCGCTAAACCTACATTACATGCAATAGTACCTAGAATTACTACTGGAAAAATATATAAAAGATCGTTGGGCCATGCGGGTTCCCCGTAATAATTATGTCCCATCCCTTTAGCTAATTTAGCTCTTAATACAGGATCATTTAAGTCTGGTTTCTTTGTTATTGGGATAGGTGAACTCTTTAGGATCCATCCCCCAAAGGAACCGGACATGAGAATTTATCATCATCCGGCTCGAGCAAGAGTGAAAGAAATAAGACCGCGGAAGATCCTTAATAGAATTAAGGTTTATAATGACTCAATGACTCTAGGCAAGAAAAGCTTTATCAGATTCTCTTTTCCGAAGTTGCACCTACAACTACTCATTGAAAATAATCCTATTCTTATGGGTAAATGCTCAATATCCAAGTGGGCTTACAAATTTGATCATGATCAATTGCTTTGTGGATTGTCTCATGTCTCTTGATTAGTTGGTATTTATCCCCTCAATATCGCAAGTTTCTTACCTCCAAACAAAATATTTACTTGTTACTAATAAAAAATCAAAAAGTTTAGCCTACATTCTTCCTTAGATCCCTTCTTTTACTCCGATAGTATTGCGGATCACAATCGATGCAAAGAAAATGAATGCATTTCCATACTATAATAAAAAGGTAAGTGTAATAAATAGAGAACTGGATCATGTCACATGACTTATTCCATTTCTACTCTATGGGATCTTACGGAGCCTGTTCATGGATGACATGGTTGCGGTATGATCATAGAAGATATTCTCCTCAAGTGAACCAGCCTATCCTTCCTAGGTAGGGGACTTACATGTTGATTGGATGCGGAGACACCTTTGGTTGTGAATTCTAATGTGGCAGATCCAATTCTTTATCTGCATGGCCAAATCAATAATTCAAGTCACACACTCCCATAATCCGCCTTTTTTCTTTCGTAAAATTAACTTCAACTATTTGTATTGTATAAAAATACTTTGGAGTTGAAGAGAAGTATCCAAATGACATGTGTTATTTTACAATAACCCATGCTTGTAGCAATGAAATACCAAAACCTACCCGATATGATATATGATAATTATAATTCTCTATGATATGCCTTCCCTATAAAGGACCCGAAATACCTTGCTTACGTATCATTGGAAAGTGCATTAACATAAATACGGCAGTAAGCAGAGGCAGTACAAAGGTATGTAAACTATAAAAACGAGTCAAAGTGGATTGGCCCACACTAGCACTTCCGCGTAATAACTCCACTAAAGGCGATCCTATTACCGGAATGGCGTCAGGTACACCTGTCACAATTTTGACTGCCCAATAGCCAATTTGATCCCAAGGCAAAGAATAACCAGTTACACCAAATGATGCAGTCAAAACAGCCAAAACCACACCTGTGACCCAAGTTAATTCGCGGGGTTTTTTAAATCCCCCTGTGAGATACACACGAAATACATGCAGGATCATCATTAAAACCATCATACTTGCTGACCATCGATGAACTGATCGGATTAACCAACCAAAGTTGGCCTCGGTCATTATGTATTGAACCGAGGAAAAAGCCTCTGTAACGGTTGGTCGGTAGTAAAAAGTCATAGCAAAACCGGTAGCGACTTGTACTAGAAAACAAGTAAGTGTAATTCCCCCTAAACAATAAAATATGTTGACATGGGGAGGAACATATTTACTAGTTATATCATCTGCAATTGCCTGAATCTCAAGACGTTCCTCAAACCAATCATATACTTTATTGAGATAGGTAACTAACCCGAGTCCCCCTCTAAGAGCCGTATATGAAAATTTCATCTCGTACGGCTCAAGCAGAAACACAAAAATTTTCAACGAATATTAGAAAAAAGGTTCAAAACTTCATCAGCCACTGAATTGGGTCGATTTGCCTTGAAGATATCAAATAAGAAAAATCCGGAATATCTTCTTTGTGATGATAATGCCAAAAAATCTCAAGTTGGCGCGTCTTTCTTTCTTCCTTTCCCTTATGTTGGTCATTAGAGGCTTCTTGACTTTTCTCTTCCCTATAAAGGATTTGTTTTTTTATGCGTAATATAGAAATTATCTTGTTGAGATCCTATGAATCAGTTCAATTAAAACCTTAGATTCATACTAGAGCCACGATGATTTAGTCTCAAGCTAAACAAAAGGCAAGGGTTCTTCGAATAAGAACCGCTTGATAATCATTTATTGAATCAGTGTAATGACTCGACAAAATCGAGAGAAAAAAAGTTGTCTTTTGGGCAAACAAAATTGGAAGGAAGAAAATTTCTTTTTTATTTTTATTTAAGAACTACTTGAATTTTTCAGTCTGGTTGCGAGGTCTTAATAGTGAGTATGAATCATAGTTCCATTTTTTTTTGATCCACTCTATCTATTTCGTGTTCCAGATACTAGAATAAATAATATCTGACGAATTAGAATCATCTTGATAGAGATAACAGGCCCTTTCTATGTATTATCAATAGGATCAATTCTAACAAGTCACACACTCATATTCCAGAGATACCGAAACAAAAAAATTCCGCGGTCGAACTACCATAATATCTAGAAATGTAGATCTTAAACTAGAAAGGCTTTTTTGGATGGAAAAACTCTGACTTCCTAGTTTTAGTTAGTAGAAACCTAATTGGTTAAAATTCCGTCCAGTAAAACGGAAGAATTATAAATTTCTAAAATGATAGATAGGAATATAGCGAATAAAGCCATTGCGATCCCCATAAAAGGAGTAGTCCCCCAACCCGGGGCGACTTTCCCATATTCCGAATTCAAGGGTTTCAGTAAACTACCTGCACCAGTTCGTTTTGGCCTAGGTTTAGAACTATCTTCAACGGTTTGTGTAGCCATAAATTCTATTTAATCATTGGTGTTGACTTTGTATACTATTCCGTTGTAGTTGTAAATACACGATCTTTTCGTAGATCCATTGTAATCTTGAAATTCTATAAAAATGGAAACAGCAACTTTAGTCGCCATCTCCATATCTGGTTTACTTGTAAGCTTTACTGGGTATGCCTTATATACCGCGTTTGGGCAACCCTCTCAACAATTAAGAGATCCATTCGAAGAACACGGAGACTAATTTAAGTAAGAAGTCTCCCAGATAGGGGGACTTCTTACTTAAATGAAATTATTTTATTCTTTTAGTTGGAGTTGGTGGAACCTTAGGTGGTTCTCGGAAGAAGATAGCGAAAAAAATTATCCCTAAAGTCGAAACTAAAAGGAACGTATAAACCAATGCTTCCATAGATTCGATCCTGGTTTATTTACAATTATAACTTCCACACCTATTCATTTGTCATTTGGGATAATTTCCCATATAAAGAAAGAAAAAGAGTCAAAGAAAGGATGGGAGATGTTTCCCATGTCAAATCAAAAAAGAGAGGTGAAAGATACTATAACAATGTGTATCAAACTGCCTGTTTCCTTGTAGTTGGATCTCCCACTTTTTGGAATGTTCCAAATTCCACTTGAGCATCCAAATCTGGATCAATACCAGCAAAAACATCTCGGAACAATGTTCTAGCGCCATGCCAAATGTGTCCGAAAAAGAAGAGCAAAGCAAAGGTAGCATGACCAAAAGTGAACCAACCCCTTGGACTGCTGCGAAAAACACCATCAGATTTCAAAGTAGCCCGGTCTAATTCAAAAATTTCCCCTAATTGAGAACGCCTCGCATATTTTTTTACAGTAGCAGGATCAGAATAACTTACTCCATTAAGTTCGCCACCATAGAACTCCACCGTTACACCTACTTGTTCAACACTATATTTGGATTCTGCTCTTCTAAAAGGAACGTCTGCTCTAACAATTCCCTCCTCATCTACCAAAACAACCGGAAATGTTTCAAAAAAAGTAGGCATACGGCGTACAAAAAGCTCACGTCCTTCTTTATCTCTAAAGACGGGATGTCCTAACCATCCAACAGCTATTCCATCCCCATTGTCCATTGAGCCTGCTCTGAATAATCCCCCTTTTGCCGGATTATTACCAATATAATCATAAAAGGCTAATTTTTCGGGAATTTTAGACCAAGCTTCTGATAAACTAAGATTTTCGGCTAAACCATTGCTAACTCTTCGATATATTTCTTGCTGAAAGTATCCCTGATCCCACTGATAACGAGTAGGCCCAAATAATTCGATTGGGGTCGTTGCTGACCCATACCACATAGTTCCAGCAACTACGAAAGCTGCAAAAAAAACAGCAGCGATACTACTGGAAAGTACAGTTTCAATATTGCCCATACGTAATCCTTTATATAGACGTTGAGGCGGACGGACACTAAGATGGAATAAGCCCGCTAATATACCCAATGTACCCGCAGCAATATGATGAGAAGCTATTCCCCCCGGAACAAAAGGATCAAAACCTTCTGCACCCCACGCTGGATTTACAGCTTGTACTTTTCCAGTTAGTCCATAAGGATCGGATACCCATATCCCAGGACCATACAAACCCGTTACATGAAATGCCCCAAAGCCAAAGCAAGCCACCCCTGCAAGAAATAAATGAATTCCAAAGATCTTGGGCAAATCCAAAGAGGGTTTTCCCGTCCGCTCATCAGAGAATATTTCTAGGTCCCAATATACCCAATGCCAGATCGCTGCCAAGAAACACAAGCCAGAAAACACAATATGCGTACCTGCCACACCTTCATAACTCCAAATACCCGGATTTGTTACAGTTCCTCCTGAAATACTCCAACCACCCCACGAATCCGTTATTCCTAAACGAGTCATGAAGGGAATTACGAACATACCTTGTCTCCACATTGGATCCAGAACAGGATCAGAGGGATCAAAAACTGCTAATTCGTATAAAGCCATTGAGCCAGCCCAACCAGAAACTAGAGCTGTGTGCATTATATGCACCGCAAGCAATCGACCCGGATCATTCAATACGACAGTATGAACACGATACCAAGGCAAACCCATGGAAATACCCCTTTAGCAAAGAAAAATAGACACGATGTCGCTTTATTTTATCGCATTGAAAAAGACTATCCATATCCTATGTACCTAACCCTTCTAGGGGATTCTGTGTCAGAAAGCGCGAATATTTATTTCATTCCATTAAAAATAAGAAGCCAATTCTGTTCATAAGAAGAAAGAGAAGCAGATCTATTCTATACTCGATAAGTGCCAATATGCAATGGGTAACTTGGCCAATTTGGAAAAAACGAAGAATAGATCGCTACCCCTCTTTGTTTAGCATTCAAATCACCCATTCCCTTTTCTTTATTCAATCTGTCTTACATTCCTTATATGTATAACCTTTCAATCTACGTATTAATAGAATCTATAATATTCATATAGAATAAGAATAAAAATTAAGACAATAAACTGCGGATTCTTTCTTTCTGTTCCATTCTTACGTTTCCATATTAAAGTGTGGTTTTCTTACTTAAATTTAATAATATTAATCTAATATGCCCATTGGTGTTCCAAAAGTACCTTACCGGATTCCTGGAGATGAAGAAGCGACTTGGGTTGACTTATACAATGTTATGTATCGAGAAAGGACACTTTTTTTAGGTCAAGAGATTCGTTGCGAGATCACGAATCATATTACAGGTCTCATGGTATATCTGAGTATAGAAGATGGAATTAGTGATATTTTTTTGTTTATAAACTCCCCAGGCGGGTGGCTAATCTCAGGAATGGCTATTTTTGATACGATGCAAACGGTGACACCAGATATATATACAATATGCCTCGGAATAGCCGCCTCCATGGCGTCCTTCATTCTGCTTGGAGGAGAACCCACCAAGCGTATAGCATTCCCTCACGCGAGGATTATGCTTCACCAACCTGCTAGTGCTTATTATCGGGCAAGGACACCAGAATTTTTACTAGAAGTAGAAGAGTTACACAAAGTTCGCGAAATGATCACAAGGGTTTATGCAGTAAGAACAGGCAAGCCTTTTTGGGTTGTATCCGAAGACATGGAAAGGGATGTTTTTATGTCAGCAGACGAAGCCAAAGCTTATGGACTTGTCGATATTGTAGGGGATGAAATGATTGACAAGCACTGCGATACTGATCCAGTGTGGTTTCCAGAAATGTTTAAGGATTGGTAGTGTCCGGATTTCTTGTAAAGTTATTTCACAGCTAAATTCGTGTTTTCCTCGATTTAATAGAAAATAGAAAGACTTCATGATGAGCAATCATCAGGTTAAGATGGATCTAAACCAATCCATTTTTTTCTATATACATACAACATGCCGACGGTTAAACAACTTATTAGAAACGCAAGACAGCCAATACGAAATGCTCGAAAAACGGCCGCGCTTAAAGGATGCCCTCAGCGTCGAGGAACATGTGCTAGGGTGTATGTGCGACTCGTTCAGATCATGACTTCAAACAAATATAAAAAAAATTGAAGTATCCATGATTAGTACCAATGAATAGGATATAGCTTCTCTATCCTAGATTTCTATGGTATATGGAATTTATGGTTTCCTTTGGTGCAAATCCAATTATCTAAATTGGAAATAAGAAGCAATTCTCCCATTGGTAGCAAATGGTTATCCATTAAGCGGAGGAAATAGTAATAAAAAGAAAAAGGCTTATGCTCCTTTATCTTAAAAGAACGGACTAACAGGGTCAGCTACTTAGCCAACTTTCATAATTAAATACCGTCACTGTATGGATAACTCTTATTGTGAAAAGAGCTATTTACTCTATAATGGATAGGTAGAGCCAAAGAATGTGGACTATACAAGTTCGCAATACCTTTTGATGAAAGAAAGGGCTCCGGTGTATAGAGAGGGCCTCACCGTTTAAAAGGGAACCATAGAAACGATGGAACCCACTATTTTTTTTAGTATTATTAGAATGAATTTGTTATTTCGTATAGAAATAACTGAACGGAGTGGAATAAAAAATCGTGGTTGGGAAGGTTACTATAGCAAAAGCCATTGGAATTAATATTTTATATATCGGAATAATTAGTTTTGTTATTAATGAGAAAAAGGGTGGCTAAAAGAAGAGAAATCATTAGTTATTCATTAAGGTTAATTTGATTCAATGACCAGAGTTCCGCGAGGATATATAGCCCGGAGACGACGAACAAAAATGCGTTCATTTGCCTCAAACTTTAGAGGGGCTCATTTAAGACTTAATCGAATGATTACCCAACAGGTAAAAAGAGCTTTTGTTTCCTCTCATCGAGATAGAGGTAGGCAAAAGAGGGATTTTCGTCGTTTGTGGATCACTCGGATAAACGCAGCAACGCGGGTATATAAAGTATTCGATAGTTATAGTAAATTAATACACAACCTGTACAAGAAGAAATTGATTCTTAATCGTAAAATGCTTGCACAAGTAGCTGTATCAAATCCAAATAATCTTTACACGATTTCCAATAAAATAAAGATCATCAATTAAAGGTATAAATAAAGTAATATACTGGAATAATAAAAGATGAATTCCCGGAGAGGGAACTCCGGGAAGATACAATAAATTAAGATTAAGTGGTAGGAATCAACGAGCTGGATTACTTTCTTTATAATATATATAGGTCTGGCCCTTTCGAATTCGAATAAAACATCAACAATCGGAACTTAAGTTCCGGTTGTTGTTTCTTAAATTTTGGTTGTTGTTTCTTAAGTTTCGATTGGAATTGTACTTTTGCGTTAATTGAGGAATATGTCTATTTTTTCTGGGTCTAGAACCTGTAATTATTGAAATTGACTGGGCTTGAAATTGCTTTTCGTTCTCATAGTTACGAAACGGTAAGAAAGATAAAATACGAGCCTGTTTTATAGCAAGAGTAATTAATCGTTGTTGTTTCAAGGTTAATCTATTTATTCGTCTCGATAATATTTTTCCTTGTTCACTAATAAATCTATTAATTAAACTCATGTTTCTATAATCAATTCGATCTCCCGGGCCAATCCGGGGACGCCTACGAAAAGGTTGTTTAGATTTACGAAAAGGTTGCTTGAATTTACGAAAAGTTTGCTTGGATTTACGAAAGGGTTGCTTGGATTTATTAAAAGTTTGCTTGGATTTACTAAAGGGTTGCTTAGATTTAAGAAAAGGTTGTTTAGATGTATACATGATTTATTCCTTATTTAAAATTTGAAAATTTGAAAATTCACTTCTTTATTTTATTAATTTAGGATCCAGAAGAAGTAGTTTTTCTTTGATCCATATCTTATTTGATTCATATTATAGTATATGAATACCCTCTATACATATGAAATAATATCTACCGGAAATCAGATGAGTTGATTTGTATTTTGTATTCTATACTATGTTTTCTTTATATATTAAATATGAAGTTCTTACTCTTTCTGTTGTTTGGAAAGATCAAACACACGATGTTCCTATTTCTTTATTTCGTGATGAGTCGTATGCTTGCGACAATAACGACAAAATTTTTTGAATTCTAATTGTCCGGGTGTATTGTGGCGATTCTTTTGAGTACTATATCTAGAAATCCCCGTCGATTCCTCATTGGCACCTTTTCGAACACAACTGATGCATTCCAAAATAACTCTGATTCTAACATCTTTTCCCTTGGCCATGAACCTCCTTTTCTTTTTGGATTGACTTAACTTAATTCTTCTACTTATTCTTTTATTCTTCTATTTTGAATCCGAAGAAGAAGAATAAAATTCATTAGAATAATTTTTTTTTATTCTTTAATTAAGTAATAAAAAATAGAGAAATAATTAAAGAATACAATCCTTGTCGAATTAGCAAAGATTTTGGTTCGAAATCCTTTCATTTAATTAGCCAGCCCCGCCTTTTCTATGCTCTGATTTCTGAGGCCTTATTTAGCTTGGGTACCCCTTTAAATTGAATTTCTATTTTCAAAAATGGGGTTTACCAAATTTTTAATGACTCTGAGGTTCAAACCCAATCCATCTTTTCTTTCTTTTTCCTTCCGATACTAAAAAAAGATTGAAAAGGATCAAATTTTGTCATATCACGAAGAAATCTATCCCTCCCATAGCAATAACTAGAATTAAAAAAAAGGGAATGACAAAGCATCTGGAATAAACGATTAATTTCTATCAATAAACCTGCTAAAGCACCAAACCATAGAGTACTTAGCACGGGTGCTACAGAGAGATATGTTTTTATATCCCGCATTGAAAATCCTCCTTCCTTGTTGGAATACATATATGATCATAAACTCTTGCCCAAGATTGTTATGCTATATATAAAATGAACCATATCGACGAAATTTTCCTATCCCTAAAAAAGAAAAAGATGACCCCTTCTTCCTATATATTACCAAGGAAAAGTAATCCTTCTTTTATAGGCGAAATTATATTGGATTTTATATGTATATAATTCCTTAATTATATGAGACCAAAAAGAAGAAATGACACGAGGGTTCTATATATAGATAGAGAAAGAAAGAAGAAGAAAATTATGATGTGGAAAAGAAGACAGGAATTGTGTACAATGGCATTGTACAACAATTTAATTTGGAAAAGGGATGTAGCGCAGCTTGGTAGCGCGTTTGTTTTGGGTACAAAATGTCACAGGTTCAAATCCTGTCATCCCTACCTATTACTTCTTTCTTCTTTATAGGCAGTAGCGACGAGATCAATTAAAGTAAAGTGGGTATAACTTGAATTTGTGGAGACTATACGTACGTGAGATACATTAGGAATAGAAAAAGATTTTCTTTTTGAATGAATGAAAGCGCTCTTAGTTCAGTTCGGTAGAACGCGGGTCTCCAAAACCCGATGTCGTAGGTTCAAATCCTACAGAGCGTGATTCCATCTATTTTATGTCGAAGCAGAGTAAAATAACTTAACAAAATTGAATTGTAACTCCAATTTCAATTTGACCTCCTCTCTGGTCTGGAGGAGGTCAATCAAAAAAAAAAAATGACTCAATCAAAGATCCAACTGATCCCCACGCCTGTATTGCAAATACGCAGTCACGAATAATCCCGCTAAAGTAATAGGAATTAGGCCTAAGACGATTCCAAATAGAAAAACTTCAATCATTTCGATTTGTTCGAGGGGATAAAAAAAGAGGTACGATCTATCCCTAAATAGTACTCTAAATTATCCACGAATCTCAATGACCAAGAAAAGAATTCCTAATTAGTCTGGAAAAGAGTCGTAGAATGCCAGGAATCCCAAAGAAAGATTTTTCTTTTCTGAATTATAATTATTCAGTCAATTCAAATAAGGCGTATCTTGTTCAAGCCAATAAATAGAGCTGGGGTTATAGTTAAAGCAGCCAGTAGAAAACCAAAATAACTAGTTAAAGTAAGCATGAAAGAGTTAAATTCCATTTATTTTTTTTTACTACACTACATATGTTGGTAAAGCATTTACCTAAGTTATGGAAAATTCATAATTCATCAGTTATTTTAGATAATACTAAAAAACAAGATAGAGTAAGATACAGAAGTGTAAAAGAAAGTGGATTCATCAGATGATACATGAGTCCCTAATTCCGAATCAAGAGATTTGTTGTGGAATTTGTCAATTGAGTAAAGTAATAATATTAAGAACTAGATCATCTAACCCCATTGAATGAAAAAAAGAAATTCAATTTTCAGGGAAATTTTTGAATAAGAGATAAATAAACAATTGAATTTGAAAAAAAAAACTTCTTTCTATTTTGGATAATTTCTTTTTCAATAGGACCCTCTTTTTGGAGTGAACGATCGAATATTCCCCTATTCCTTCTTATTTTAACTGATTGTATTCCATATGGAATAAGAGGAGAACAAAAGCATTCCACGACCTGCCAAGGGGCTGTTAAAAAAAAAAAAAAAAGAAAGCTCTTCCTTGAATTTACTTTATTTTTATTCCTTTTTCGAACTCCAACCAAAGTAGATTCGAAGACGAGTCACTTCAATTATCCTTTTAAGTTCTATTCTATCTTCTGTCTTTCCCTATTTCATCTCGTAAAGTTCCGCGCTCGCAGTTTGGTCAAGAAAGTTAGACCTAATCCAACAAACAATACAAGGATGAATTACGAATTATGAAAGGATAGATTTCACATATACTTGTCCTTGTATTGTGTCAGTATGAGAATATCCTTCCTAAATTATTTATCCAAACCTATTGATCATTAACTTAGATTTTCCCAAGATTTTGGCTGCTATTCCGAATTACTCTATTATTCCGAAGCCAATGAAAAGTAAGTAGAACCTACAAAAATGGGGTTTTCTATTGATGCCTTGAATAACATATAGCTTACCTATAGACAAAAAAAAAATAAAAAAGTAATTATGTTTCGGAACCAGGCAAAACCAGATTGCTGTGCCATAGGAAGGATAGCTATACTAATTCGGTATACTCAAAATACACCTTTGGTACAAAATTGACAATCTCACAAGGATGAAATATCAGTAATTTTCTATTTACTGGTCGATCCCATCTTTTACGGAATCAATTCCTTTTTTGAATGTACAAAAATTTTGGGAGTTCAGCATGTCTGGAAGCACGGGAGAACGTTCTTTTGCTGATATTATTACCAGTATTCGATACTGGGTTATTCATAGCATTACTATACCTTCCCTATTCATTGCGGGTTGGTTATTTGTCAGTACGGGTTTAGCTTATGACGTGTTTGGAAGTCCTAGGCCAAACGAGTATTTCACGGAAAGCCGACAAGGAATTCCGTTAATAACCGACCGTTTTGATTCTTTAGAACAACTCGATGAATTTAGTAGATCCTTTTAGGAGGCCCTCAATGACCATAGATCGAACCTATCCTATTTTTACAGTGCGATGGCTGGCTATTCACGGACTAGCTGTACCTACTGTTTTTTTCTTGGGATCAATATCAGCAATGCAGTTCATCCAACGATAAAACAAATTCCAACTATAGAACTATGACACAATCAAACCCGAATGAACAAAATGTTGAATTGAATCGTACCAGTCTATACTGGGGTTTATTACTCATTTTTGTACTTGCTGTTTTATTTTCCAATTACTTCTTCAATTGAGAGAAAGAAAGAGACTAATAAGAATTCTCTTATCCCATTTGGAAGGATACCATCCTTATAACTACCCATGACTGTTTTTGTCTCTAGCATGACCAATTGATAAAATGTGGAGGAAAGTAGGGGAAATGGCCGATACTACTGGAAGAATTCCTCTTTGGCTGATAGGTACTGTAGCTGGTATTGCTGTGATTGGTTTAGTAGGTGTTTTCTTTTATGGTTCATATTCTGGATTGGGTTCATCTCTATAGTAATCGGAGGGACCAGATTGTAAACATGAAAAAGTAGGAGCTTAGCGGGTCCTTACCCCCCTTTATCTGATTAGAGCGGAAAGGACCCGCGGAATTTTTATTTTACTCTTATAACGCGAATTGAATCTATTCGATTCACTCTTATGAAGCAACAAGAAAAAGAGATCACTCGAGGATCCAATATCTTATTCCACGAAGGAAGTATCCTGAAAATCCTTGATTTAGTTTCGAGTAATAAACTAATAAAACCTTAATCAAAACTATTCAACTAGCCTAAAAATAAAAAAACCTTCAATGGAAGAGTTTACTTTTTTTTTGCAAAATTTCTGTAAATTTGAAGTTGAACTTAATTAAACAAGCCAAGCAATTTGCTCACAATCACAAGAAATTTTTCCCCCCGCCATATTTTCTTCCCCTCTGTTTGTCCACTACCTCGGCTAAACCTAAGCAAAAGAAAAAGAGGTCCAAGAGACAGACCCGAATAAAGAAGAAATAGTAATCTTTGACGAATTAGGAAGAAAAAGGATTCTTATTTTGATACAAGAAGAATCGGCACAAGAAAAAGGCTTTTTCTTGTGCCGAATAGACGATTAAGAAGACCTGCAATCCCTCCGAAAAAGAAGAAATTTTAATTTGATTGTTCTCGCCTTTGCCTTGGATTCTCTTCTTTTGCATGGGATATAAATAAGGAATTCCAGACATCTCATAAACAAAAAGCAGTCTAAACAAAAAAAGGATTTCCAAAATAGATCATAGATAATTCTAGCAATTGCCAATAAATCGAGGCTTTTTACCAACTTGATGGTAAGAAATCCCGGGACCTAGAAATTCATTTCGTACAATTGAACCTTTTCAAACTGTTTCTTTTTGAGAACCAAAAAAACTTGTGCCAAAATAACGGATGCGAAGAAGAACAAAAGGCCTTGGACACGTAATGGATCCTGAAGCACGATTTCTGCGTCCCCCTGACCAAAACCTCCCACATTAGGATTGCTTGTTAATGGTTGATCAAGCTTGATGGATTCCCCCTCTGAAACAAGAAGTTCTGGTCCGGGAGGTATAATATCAATCACTTGGCGTCCATCTGATGCATCAACTATGGATATTTCATACCCCCCCTTTTCTTTACGTAGTATTTTTCTTACTATACCTGTTGACGTAGCATTATAGACTGTATTGTTACTCTTGCTACCATCAGGATAGATCTGTCCTCTTCCTCGGTTTCCCCCTACATATATGGGATATTTTAAGAAATGAGCATCTTTCTTCGTAGCAGGATCAGGGGAAAGAATGGGAAAGACAATTTCACTATATTTCTTACCGGGAACAGGGCCTATCACAAGAATGTTTTTTTTATCGGGACGATAACTCTGAAAAGCAAGATTTCCTATCTTTTCTTTTAACTCAGGGGAAATACGATCGGGCGGCGCTAATTCGAATCCCTCGGGCAAAATAAGAACAGCACCTACATTCAACCCTCCCTTTTTTCCATTAGCAAGAACTTGTTTCAATTGCATATCATAAGGAATTCGAAGAACTGCTTCAAATACAGTATCGGGAAGCACAGCTTGGGGAACTTCAATATCGACGGGCTTGCTAGCTAAATGGCAATTGGCACATACAATTCGTCCAGTTGCTTCTCGTGGGTTTTCATAACCCTGCTGCGCAAAAATGGGATATGCATTTGAAATAGATGTCCGAGTTATTACGTATATCATGATCGATACAGAAATCGATCGAGTTATCTGTTCCTTTACCCAAGAAAAAGTATTTCTATTTTCCATGTCCAATCGCAGATCCCAGAATTTCTACAATAAATTAGATAGGTAGCTAAGCTAATCTAGTTCCCTATACACGAATCTGTTGTCATTCTACTGCAACAGTTGTACTGCAATGATGAATACCTTAAAGTAGGTATAAATAGAAAGAATTTTGCTAAAATGGAAAAGGGCTTTCTTTCTAAAAAAAGATGCTTGCTAATTTGATTAATATTAATATCGGGAGATCAAATGAATTTATGCTTCACTAATTGAATGATAAATGACTACAAGCGAAGGAGATAGACGATTTAAACAAAAAAAGACCCAAAATTTCAAACATGTATCTAGAATTACTGGAAAACTACAAACAAAAATAGTGAAAATAAGCTCGTTAGGAGCCCATCCAAAATCGTTGTAGACCCAACGAATTACTAGTTCCCAACCACGGGTGGAGTGAAATCCAACAAAAAAATCAGTAACTAAAAGAATAAAAAAAGCTTTTATTGAGTCATTTAAATTATAGAAGAATTCCTGAACCCAAGAATTCAAAATGACAAGTTCCTCTTTACCCAGAAAAAAAGAACCACTTAGAATAGCCAAACAGATTATATTTGTCGAGAAATGCAAAATGGTATGGAGATGATCCTCATTATTTATTTTGACCCATTGTATTATTTCCTTGTGTATTCCTGTAGGAGGTTTTTGTACATGTGTCTTTAGTTTCCCTTTTATCATCTCGTC